>NC_084565.2:1332500-1387500 GCF_033978685.3 Nerophis lumbriciformis
GTAAATAGTGGTTGTTGATGTTTTTCGTGGTTTTTGATGGTTTTATTATATAATTTAATGTTTTATTTGTTGTTTTTGATGGTTTTTGATTGTTTTTATTTTAGAATTTGATGTTTTATTTGTTGCTTTTAATGGTATACGGTGTTTTTTGATGGTTATTGATGGTTTCTGCTGGTTTTTGGTAAATTGTGGTGTTTTTTTGGTGGGTTTTTATGGTATTTAACAGTTTTTGGTGTTTTTTTACTGTGTTTGATATTTTGTGGCTTTTGGTGGTTTTTGATGGGTTTTTTATGACTTTGGATGATTTTTGGTGGGTTTTTATGGTATTTGGTGGTAAATGGTGGTTTTTGATGGTTTTATTATATTATTTGATGTTTTAATCGTAGATTTTGATGGTTTTTGATGGTATTTGGTGGTATTTGATGGTTATTGGTGTTTGTTGAAGGTGTTTGTTGAAAGTATTGCTTTTGATGGTATACGGTGTTTTTTTATGGTTTCTGTTGGTTTTTGATGTTATTTGGTGGATTTTGGTGGGTTTTTGTGGTATTTAACGGGTTTTGGTGTTTTTTTACTGTATTTGATATTTTTGTGGCTTTTGGTGGTTTGTGATGGTTTTTTTATTGCTTTTGATGGTTTTTGGTGGGTTTTTTATGGTATGTGATGGTAAATGATGTTTTTTTTTATGGTATTTGGTGGTTTTTGATGGTTTTATTATATAACTTAATGTTTTATTTGTTGTTTTTGATGGTTTTTGATTGTTTTTATTGTAGAATTTGATGTTTTATGTGTTGCTTTTAATGGTATACGGTGTTTTTTGATGGTTATTGATGGTTTCTGTTGGTTTTTGATGTTTTTTGGTAAATGTTGGTGTTTTTTTGGTGGGTTTTTATGGTATTTAACAGTTTTTGGTGTTTTTTTACTGTGTTTGATATTTTTGTGGCTTTTAGTGGTTTTTGATGGGTTTTTTATGACTTTGGATGATTTTTGGTGGGTTTTTATGGTATTTGATGGTAAATGGTGGTTTTTGATGGTTTTATTATATTATTTGATGTTTTAATCGTAGATTTTGATGGTTTTTGATGGTATTTGGTGGTATTTGATGGTTATTGGTGTTTGTTGAAGGTGTTTGTTGAAAGTATTGCTTTTGATGGTATACTGTGTTTTTTTATGGTTTCTGTTGGTTTTCGATGTTATTTGGTGGATTTTGATGGTTTTTGGTGGGGTTTTGTGATATTTAACGGGTTTTGGTGTTTTTTTTACTGTATTTTATATTTTTTGTGGCTTTTGGTGGTTTTTGGTGGGTTTTTTATTGCTTTTGATGGTTTTTGGTGGGTTTTTTATGGTATTTGATGGTAAATGATGTTTTTTTATGGTTTTTGGTGGTTTTTGATGGTTTTATTTTACAATGTGATGTTTTATTTGTAAATTTGGATGGTATACAGTGTTTTTTGATGGTTATTGATGTTTTTTGTTGATTTTTGATGTTTTTGATATAGAATGTGATGTTTTATTTGTTGCTTTTGGTAGTTTTTGATGGTTTTTGGTGGATTTTGGTCTTTTTTGACGGTTTTTGGTGGGTGTTTATGGTATATAACAGTTGTTGGTGTATTTTACTGTATTTTATATTTTTTTGTGGCTTTTGATGGGTTTTTGATGGTATTTGATGGTAAATGGTGGTTTTTGATGTTTTATTAAATCAATTTGATATTTTATTTGTTGCTTTTGATAGTATTTGGTGGGTTTTGGTGGTTATTGTGGTTTTTGATTGTTTTTATTATATAATTTGATGTTTTATTTGTTGCTTTTGATGACTTATTTATCACAGGCGTCAGACGTCTTGGCACATCTGATCTAAACACTTCCTGGCCAATTAACGCCACTGTCCATATTTGCTCTTCAGACTCCGAGCTGGTATGTCCGTCTAAACCTTCTCCGTGTGAAAGTTGGCCTGTTTCCATGTAAAAGGGGAGCCAAAATGTGGGCCGGAAGTGGAACCTGATCCGGATCATCCCAAACATGCCCTATGGCTGACGTGTCGGGAACGCTACTGACTCCGCTACTTTTTTTGCCAATTGTTTTGGGAAATTGACTCAAAAGAAAACTCTTCGACGTAAAAAATGTGCTAGCTTGATGCTAATATGCATTATATACTGTACATAGAGTTTTTGGTGGTTATTAGTGGTTTTTGATGGTATTTGTTAATTGGTGGTTTTTGATTGTTTTTAATATAGAATTTGATGTTTTATTTGTCGCTTTTGGTGGTATTTGGTTGAATTTGATGTTTGTGGTTTTTTGATGTTTTTGGTGGGTTTTTGTGGTCTTTGATGTTTGGTGGGTTTTTTTATGGAATTTGATATTTTTTGTGGCTTTTGATGGTTTTTGGTGTTTTTTTTATGTATTTGATGGTAAATGTTGGTTGTTGATGTTTTTGGTGGTTTTTGATGGTTTTATTATATAATTTAATGTTTTATTTGTTGTTTTTGATGGTTTTTGATTGTTTTTATTTTAGAATTTGATGTTTTATTTGTTGCTTTTAATGGTATACGGTGTTTTTTGATGGTTATTGATGGTTTCTGTTGATTTTTGATGTTTTTTGGTGGATTTTGGTGGGGGGTTTTTGTGTGTTTTTATGGTATTTAACCGTTTTTGGTGTTTTTTACTGTGTTTGATATTTTTGTGGTTTTTGGTGGGTTTTTATGGTATTTAAATAAATAAATAAATGATAAATGGTTGTACTTGTATAGCGCTTTTCTACCTTCAAGGTACTCAAAGCGCTTTGACACTACTTCCACATTTACCCATTCACACACACATTCACACACTGATGGAGGGAGCTGCCATGCAAGGCGCTAACCAGCAGCCATCAGGAGCAAGGGTGAAGTGTCTTGCTCAGGACACAACGGACATGACGAGGTTGGTACTAGGTGGGGATTGAACCAGAGACCCTCGGGTTGCGCACGGCCACTCGATGGTAAATGGTAGTTTTTGGTGGTTTTTGATGGTTTTATTATATAATTTGATGTTTTAATTGTAGATTTCGATGGTTTTTGATGGTATTTGGTGGTTTTTGATGGTTATTGGTCTTTGTTGAAGGTGTTTGTTGAAAGCACTGCTTTTGATGGTATACGGTGTTTTTTGATGGTTATTGGTTTCTGGTGGTTTTTGATGTTTTTTGGAGGATTTTGGTGTTTTTTTGTGGGTTTTTATGGTATTTAACAGTTTTTGGTGTTGTTTACTGTGTTTGATATTTTTGTGGCTTTTGGTGGTTTTTGGTGGGTTTTTATGGTATTTGATGGTAAATGGTGGTTTTTGGTGGTTTTTGATGGTTTTATTATATAATTTGATGTTTTAATTGTAGATTTCGATGGTATTTGGTGGTTTTTGATGGTCATTGGTGTTTGTTCAAGGTGTTTGTTGAAAGTATTGCTTTTGATGGTATACGGTGTTTTTTGATGGTTATTGATGGTTTCTGTTGGTATGTGATGTTTTTTGGTGGATTTTGGTGGATTTTGATGGTTTTTGGTGGGTTTTATGGTATTTAACGAGTTTTGGTGTTTTTTTTACTGTATTTGATATTTTTTATGGCTTTTGATGGTTTTTGGTGGGTTTTTTATGGTATTTGATGGTAAATGGTGTTTTTTTTATGGTTTTGGGTGGTTTTTGATGGATTTATTATACAATTTGATGTTTTATTTGTAGATTTTGATGGTATACAGTGTTTTTTGATGGTTATTGATGGTTTTTGTTGATTTTTGATGTTATTGATATAGAATGTGATGTTTTATTTGTAGATTTTGATGGTATACAGTGTTTTTTGATGGTTATTGATGATTTTTGTTGATTTTTGATGTTTTTGATGTAGAATGTGATGTTTTATTTGTTGCTCTTGGTGGTTTTTGGTGGTATTTGGTGGTTTTTGATGGGTTTGATTTATGGTATATGACGGTTTTTGGCGATCCTTTCAGTGGAGGATGTGAAGATATCTACCTATTCGGAATTTTGACAACAGGACATCTGCTGATTGGAGTAAGCGTCGCTTTGGTTTGTCGACAAATTGGAAGTTGCTAGCAGTCTTCAAAGAAACCCCAAAGCTGCCACAAATGATTTGAGGGTGGGGGAAGAACTGTGGACACTCTTGTGATCTGGATCACATCGGACTGTCTGCCCCGCAGGATGAGTTTTGAGGACCATTCAAAGACCATTCAGAGTGAAAAGCACATTTTATTTTCACTGGCATACAAAACATTGTAACTTGGATTGTTTCCCTGGCTTGGAGACTCTCCAGAAGGACACAACAAACTCCCTTCTTGTCTCTCGTGGACACACACCTGTTGTTGTTGACTTTGGACTGACTAGCGAATGCACGACATCAAGGCCACGGAATAGAGACACACTGCAGGCTTACACACACACATGTATCCACAAAAATATAGGCCACACACACATACCCCACCCCCCATCCAACGCCCTTGACGCAAATCCCGTCGGGGTGATGGACGGATGGGCAGCGCCTGAAGAGCTGCAGCCTGCCTCTGTATCCCCCCACTCCCTCCCCTCTGTTGCAAGTCTGGAGATGTACGTTGTAATATGTATATGTGCTTTGCTATGGAGGTTTTTTTCCCACTCCAGCCCAGTCTAGATTGTATTTTTTTACTCATCCTTCCCCAGCGTTTACCTTTTTCTCCATCTTTTACGGGGTGCCTTGAGGCGACCCATCAGCGTTCCTGTTCTGTAACCCTGTACTCTTTCTTTGTCTCGTCTTCAACGGGTTTATGCTGAAAACAAAGTTTTGTTGTACTTGTGCAATGACAATAAAGATCTACCTAACTACCTACCTACCTTGGTGGGTTTTTTTTTAATGGAATTTGATATTTTTTTGTGGCTTTTGGTGGTTGTTGGTGGTTTTTATAGTATTTGATGGTTAATGGTGGTTTTTGATGTCACTTTTATTATATAGTTTTATGTTGTATTTGTTGCTTTTGATGGTATTTGGTGGTTTTTGATGGTTGTATTATAGAATTTGATGCTTTATTTTTTTTTGCTTTTGATGGTTTTTGATGGATATTGATGGTTCTTTGGTGTTTTTTATGGTATTTGATGGTAAATGGTGCGTTTTGATGTTGTTTTGTTTGCTGTTGACGGTAATTGATAGTATTTGGTGGTGTTTGATGGTTAATTGTGTTTTTTGATGGTTTATTATATAATTTGATGTTTTATTTGTTGTTTTGATGGTGTTTGGTGGTTTTTGGTGGTTTTGATTATAACATTTGATGTTTTATTCGTTGCTTTTGATGGTTTTTGATGGTATTTAGTGGGTTTTGGTGGTTATTTACGGTTTTTGGTGGATTTTTGTGTTTGTTTTTTTTTTTATGGTATTTGATGGTAAAAGATGCTTTTTGATGTTGTTTTGTTATATATTTTGATGTTTTATTTTTTGCTTTTGATGGTATTTAATAGTATTTGGTGGTTTTTGGTGGTGTTTGATGGTTAAGTGTGGTTTTTGATGGTTGTATTATTTAATTTGATGTTTTATTTGTTGTTTTTGATGGTATTTGGCGGTTTTTGATGGTTATTGGTGGTTTTTGATGGTTCTTTGTTTTTTGATGGTTTTTATTATAGAATTTGATGTTTTGTGTAATTTTTGATGGTATTTGGTAGTTTTTGATGGTTATTGGTGGTTTTTGATTGTTCGTTGTTTTTTGATGTTTTTTATTAGAGAAATTGATGTTTTATTTGTTGCTTTTAATGGTTTTTGATGGTATTTTGGTGTTTTTTATGGTATTTGATGGTTAATGGTGATTTTTGATGTCATTTTTGTTATATATTTTTATGTTTTATTTGTTGCTTTTGATGGTATTTGATGGTATTTGGTAGTTTTTTGATGGTTATTGGTGGTTTTTGATAGTTCTTTGTGTTTTTTGATGGTTTTTATTAGAGAAATTGATGTTTTATTTGTTGTTTTTAATGGTTTTTGATGGTATTTTGGTGTTTTTTTATGGTATTTGATGGTTAATGGTGATTTTTGATGTCATTGTTATTATATATTTTTATGTTTTATTTGTTGCTTTTGATGGTATTTGATGATATTTGGTAGTTTTTGATGGTTATTGGTGGTTTTTGATAGTTCTTTGTTTTTTGATGGTTTTTATTAGAGAAATTGATGTTTTATTTGTTGCTTTTAATGGTTTTTGATGGTATTTTGGTGTTTTTTATGGTATTTGATGGTTAACGGTGATTTTTGATGTCATTGTTATTATATATTTGTATGTTTTATTTGTTGCTTTTGATGGTATTTGGTGGTTTTTGATGGGTTTTGGTGGTTTTTGATGGTTTTATTATAGAATTTGATGTTTTCTTTGTTTCTTTTGATGGTTTTTGATGGTGTTTAGTGGTTTCTGGTGGTTGTTGTTGGTTTTTGAAGGCATTTGATGGTATTTGAAGGCTCTGGTGAAGATCCAATTTAGCGTGTTTGAATGTGTAGGATGGAGTGCAACAAGCGGAGGAGGCAAACTAAACAAAAGGTGTGCAGGGAGGAGACAAAAAGCATCAATTCCCAGTGTGCTGACTCCCAGTTAGAAACTTAATGGCTGTGTTTACCTTCACCCCCCAACCCCCCACCTCCACCTCCACCATCTTCAGGCTCTGCTTGAACACTGTGTTTGACTCCAGGAAACATCCCGTCTTATTTCCTCGTCACTTCCTCATTCCCTTTGTTGTCGGCGGCTGTTAAGTTTGCCGCACTCGGGCAAGTGTTGCACATTGCGAGCGGCAGACGTGTCTTTAGGCGTATCGCCGCCTGACACAGGCTGGCGTGACAGGCGGGAAAAACTCACTTCTTGCTTTTGTGGCGCCTATAAGCAAAGCTGCACAACACCCTTGTGATTAAAATCTCCTTCTGATATTCCCATCAACATCCCTGCGAGGAGACATGCGGAGAGGGGAGGCTGACAAAAACCGACAAGCGAAGCGCGGTGTGAGGCTGGGGGGTAGGCTGTAGGCCGGGGGGAGGGGGGGTAGGCTGGGGGGGAGTAAGCTGGGGGGGTACCCCTCAAAACGAAAGGATTTGAAATATTTAAGGCAGGGGTGTCCAAACTTTTTGACTTGGGGGCCGCATTGAGCTACAAAATTTGGCCAGGGGCCAAATTATGTGAGTGTGTGTGTGTGCGTGTGTGTGTATATGTGTATATGTGTATATATATATATATATATATATATATATATACACAAACCCTGTTTCCATATGAGTCGGAAAATTGTGTTAGATGTAAATATAAACGGAATACAATGATTTGCAAATCCTTTTCAAGCCATATTCAGTTGAATATGCTACAAAGACAACATATTTGATGTTCAAACTCATAAACTTTATTTTTTTTTTTTTGCAAATAATAATTAACTTAGAATTTCATGGCTGCAACACGTGACAAAGTAGTTGGGAAAGGGCATGTTCACCACTGTGTTACATCACCTTTTCTTTTAACAACACTCAGTAAAGGTTTGGGAACTGAGGAGACACATTTTTGAAGCTTCTCAGGTGGAATTCTTTCCCATTCTTGCTTGATGTACAGCTTAAGTTGTTCAACAGTCCGGGGGTCTCCGTTGTGCTATTTTAGGCTTCATAATGCGCCACACATTTTCAATGTCTGGACTACAGGCAGGCCAGTCTAGTACCCGCACTCTTTTACTATGAAGCCACGTGGCTTGGCATTGTCTTGCTGAAATAAGCAGGGGCGTCCATGGTAACGTTGCTTGGATGGCAACATATGTTGCTCCAAAAGCTGTATGTACCTTTCAGCATTAATGGCGCCTTCACAGATGTGTAAGTTACCCATGTCTTGGCCACTAATACACCCCCATACCATCACACATGCTGCCTTTTACACTTTGCGCCTAGAACAATCCGGATGGTTCTTTTCCTCTTTGGTCCGGAGAACACGACGTCCACAGTTTCCAAAAACAATTTGAAATGTGGACTCGTCAGACCACAGAACACTTTTCCACTTTGTATCAGTCCATCTTAGATGAGCTCAGACGCAGCGAAGCCGACGGCGTTTCTGGGTGTTGTTGATAAACGGTTTTCGCCTTGCATAGGAGAGTTTTAACTTGCACTTACAGATGTAGCGACCAACTGTAGTTACTGACAGTGGGTTTCTGAAGTGTTCCTGAGCCCATGTGGTGATATCCTTTACACACTGATGTTGCTTGTTGATGCAGTACAGCCTGAGGGATCGAAGGTTACGGGCTTAGCTGCTTACGTGCAGTGATTTCTCCAGAGTCTCTGAACCCTTTGATGATGTTACGGACCGTCGATGGTGAAATCCCTAAATTCCTTGCAATAGCTGGTTGAGAAAGGTTTTTCTTAAACTGTTCAACAATTTGCTCACGCATTTGTTGACAAAGTGGTGACCCTCGCCCCATCCTTGTTTGTGAATGACTGAGCATTTCATGGAATCTACTTTTATACCCAATCATGGCACCCACCTGTTCCCAATTAACCTGCACACCTGTGGCATGTTCCAAATAAGTCTTTGATGAGCATTCCTCAACTTTATCAGTATTTATTGCCACCTTTCCCAGCTTTTATATATATATATATATATATATATATATACATATATATATATATATATATATATATATATATATGTATATATATGTATATATGTGTGTGTGTGTGTTTGTGTGACATAAATAATAAAATAAAATAATATGTGTATATCTACACATATCTGTATATAATAGGCTTGTACAATCTACCGGTACCAATAAACTGCCACGGTACTAATTCATTAAAAAGGTACAATACTTTTTCTGAAAAATACCGGTACTTTTTTACCCGGACATGAAGGCGGGCCCTCGTCGTGACGCGAGCAGACACGTGTGTTAGGCAACACATACGCATGGAACACTTACGAGCAGAAACAGTGTGTAGATAGAAAAAGGTAGAATAGACGCATTTTGCCTTAAAAACTAATGATAATGTTGAAGCTATAAACACTGACTTAGCTCCTGTTAGCCGTTAGCGAGCCAGCGGCTAACGTCCATCCGCGGTCGTCAGCATTTTAGCTCCTTCTAAATGACTAATTGGACACCTGATTTAAGGCTAAACTGTTTCAGTGGGGTTTAGTTTGTGGATTTGGAGCAGGGACTAGTCGCCACGGGCGCTCAGCGGATCCATCAACAACACCCGTTAGCTCACATCTCCACCTGCACACAAAAGAGTCATTTACATTTCCTTTGGGCGAGGGCGCCCCCCCCAATCCTCACCCCCCTTTCCTCCCTGGCTGGCAGAAGCTTATTTAACCCCAGGTTGGATGACAAACAGCGAGGCGATTGCCTGACCCCCCCCCATTATCAGGGGGGCCGCCACCTTCATTAATGTTTTATTAACGAGCGTGTCACAGTGGCGAGGGGGGCTCCGCCTCTTCATCCTCGGCCACCAAGCGCTGAGAGCCATCTTAGCAATTAGCTTAGTTGCATATTTGTGCTGTTAAAGACGGCGGGGGGGTTAATTGAGAGAGCCCCCGCCCCTCCCCCGCTGCGACAACCCACGAGCGGCACATCCGTCACGGAATCGACCAGTGGCGCCCGCTTATGTCGACCACTTGGCTAAGTCCGCCAAGTCCCAGATTTCAAACCCAAGAGGGTGGTTTCTACCAAGAATGGGTCCGTGTACAGTATGTTCATTGTGGTTTACCCGACACGTGAAACGTGACAAATTCAGGAGGGTGCAATCTCCAGTGTCGAGTATCTTAAAATGTTTTTTGGTGGCATGCCGAGTGGCGCTTTCCATCGTCTCCAGCAGACTGCATCGCAAAAATGATTAGCCCCAGACTCTTCCTCTCACCCGAGATCCACCCAGGAATGGGGCCTGTATAATCCCTTCCCTACTGTCGTTTATTCCGCAATTTTCTCATACAACATGGAAGAGCTGTATCACATTAAAACAAGGGGTTTCTCCGATCCAATATCGCTAACCATCACTGGTCTGATATCAACGAGTCGGCGTAAGCGGTGCGATACAGGCAGTCCTGGAGCGTGTTTAAATGTCCTCCAATAAACACACAAGGTTGGTGTTTTCCTTTATTTTAATTAAAGTCATTTAAAAAGGTAAACATGCTAGGCTGTGGGCTACTGGCAGCTACACAACAGCTAAGCACACAATAGCACACAAGCTAGTCTTTTTTTTTTCTATTTTAGTCAAGTAATTTAAAAAATTTAAAAATACTAGGCTATAGTATAGGCTACTAGCAGCTACACAACAACAAAGCACACAATAGCGCACAAGCTAGTCTTCTATTGTAGTTGATTCATTTACAAAATGTAAACAAGCTAGGCTACAGGCTAGTAGGAGCTAGCAGCTACACAACAGCTAAGCACGCAATAGCGCACAAGCTAATAATTGTTTTGTATTTTAGTCAAGTCATTTACAAACATTCCACACTACAAAATAATAAACGAATGTATGATTCCTGCTGATACTGTGTCAGATCAATGTCGATATCGGGCAATGATTAAGGCTTCTATATTGGTATCGTATCGGGAGTGAAAAACTTTGTGTCGCCAGTTTATTAATCATGATGGATAAATCCACATTTATCTGTTGAGTTTGGCAGCCCTAGTTCAGATCTTTTTGAACGGCAATAAATAAAAATGGCTAAAACAAATAAAGATGACTAAAAACAAATAAATATGGCTAAAACAAACATGGCTAAAAACAAATAAAGATGGCTAAAACAAATAAAAATGGCTAAAAACAAATAAAGATGGCTAAAACAAATAAAGATGGCTAAAACAAATAAAGATGGCTAAAAACAAATAAAGATGGCTAAAACAAATAAAAATGGCTAAAAACAAATAAAGATGGCTAAAACAAATAAAGATGGCTAAAAACAAATAAAGATGACTAAAACAAATAAACATGGCTAAAAACAAATAAACATGGCTAAAACAAATAAACATGGCTAAAAACAAATAAACATGGCTAAAACAAATAAAGATGGCTAAAAACAAATAAACTTGGCTAAAACAAATAAAGATGGCTAAAACAAATAAAGATGGACAAAAACAAATAAACATGGCTAAAACAAGTAAACATGGCTAAAACATATAAACATGGCTTAAAACAAAAACATGTCTAAAACAAATAAACATGGCTAAAAACAAATGAACATGTCTAAAAACAAATAAACATGACTAAAACAAATAAACATGGCTAAAAACAAATTAACATGTCTAAAAATAAATAAAGACGGCTAAAACAAATAAACATGGCTAAAAACAAATTAACATGTCTAAAAACAAATAAAGATGTCTAAAACAAATAAGCTTGGCTAAAAACAAATATACATGGCTAAAACAAATAAAGATGGCTAAAAACAAATAAAAATGGCTAAAACAAATAAACATGGCTAAAAACAAATAAACATGTCTAAAACAAATAATTATGGCTAAAAACAAATAAACATGACTAAAAACAAATATCCATCCATCCATCCATCCATCTTCTTCCGCTTATCCGAGGTCGGGTCGCGGGGGCAGCAGCCTAAGCAGGGAAGCCCAGACTTCCCTCTCCCCAGCCACTTCGTCCAGCTCTTCCTGTGGGACCCTGAGGCGTTCCCAGGCCAGCCGGGAGACATAGTCTTCCCAACGTGTCCTGGGTCTTCCCCGCGGCCTCCTACCGGTCGGACGTGCCCTAAACACCTCCCTAGGGAGGCGTTCGGGTGGCATCCTGACCAGATGCCCGAACCACCTCATCTGGCTCCTCTCGATGTGGAGGAGCAGCGGCTTTACTTTGAGATCCTCCCGGATGGCAGAGCTTCTCACCCTATCTCTAAGGGAGAGCCCTGCCACCCGGCGGAGGAAACTCATTTCGGCCGCTTGTACCCGTGATCTTGTCCTTTCGGTCATAACCCAAAGCTCATGACCATAGGTGAGGATGGGAACGTAGATCGACCGGTAAATTGAGAGCTTTGCCTTCCGGCTCAGCTCCTTCTTCACCACAACGGATCGATACAGCGTCCGCAATACTGAAGACGCCGCACCGATCCGCCTGTCGATCTCACGATCCACTCTTCCCTCACTTGTGAACAAGACTCCAAGGTACTTGAACTCCTCCACTTGGGGCAAGATCTCCTCCCCAACCCGGAGATGGCACTCCACCCTTTTCCGGGCGAGAACCATAGACTCGGACTTGGAGGTGCTGATTCTCATCCCAGTCGCTTCACACTCAGCTGCGAACCGATCCAGTGAGAGCTGAAGATCCTGGCCAGATGAAGCCATCAGGACCACATCATCTGCAAAAAGCAGAGACCTAATCCTGCAGCCACCAAACCAGATCCCCTCAACGCCTTGACTGCGCCTAGAAATTCTGTCCATAAAAGTTATGAACAGAATCGGTGACAAAGGGCAGCCTTGGCGGAGTCCAACCCTCACTGGAAACGTGTCCGACTTACTACCGGCAATGCGGACCAAGCTCTGGCACTGATCATACAGGGAGCGGACTGCCACAATCAGACAGTTCGATACCCCGTACTCTCTGAGCACTCCCCACAGGACTTCCCGAGGGACACGGTCGAATGCCTTCTCCAAGTCCACAAAACACATGTAGACTGGTTGGGCAAACTCCCATGCACCCTCAAGGACCCTGCCGAGAGTATAGAGCTGGTCCACAGTTCCACGACCAGGACGAAAACCACACTGTTCCTCCTGAATCCGAGGTTCGACTATCCGGCGTAGCCTCCTCTCCAGTACACCTGAATAGACCTTACCGGGAAGGCTGAGGAGTGTGATCCCACGATAGTTAGAACACACCCTCCGGTTCCCCTTCTTAAAGAGAGGAACCACCACCCCGGTCTGCCAATCCAGTGGTACCGCCCCCGATGTCCACGCGATGCTGCAGAGTCTTGTCAACCAAGACAGCCCCACAGCATCCAGAGCCTTAAGGAACTCCGGGCGTTTCTCTTCTACCCCCGGGGCCTTGCCACCGAGGAGCTTTTTAACTACCTCAGCAACCTCGGCCCCGGAAATAAGAGAGCCCACCACAGACCCCCCAGGCACTGCTTCCTCATAGGAAGACGTGTTGGTGGGATTGAGGAGGTCTTCGAAGTATTCCCTCCACCGATCCACAACATCCGCAGTCGAGGTCAGCAGAACACCATCCTCGCCATACACGGTGTTGATAGTGCACTGCTTCCCCTTCCTGAGGCGGCGGATGGTGGTCCAGAGTTGCTTCGAAGCCGTCCGGAAGTCGTTTTCCATGGCCTCACTGAACTCCTCCCATGTCCGAGTTTTTGCCTCGGCGACCGCTGAAGCCGCACACCGCTTGGCCTGTCGGTACTTGTCCGCTGCCTCAGGAGTCCTATGAGCCAAAAGAACCCGATAGGACTCCTTCTTCAGCTTGACGGCATCCCTCACCGCCGGTGTCCACCAACGGGTTCTAGGATTACCGCCACGACAAGCACCAACTACCTTGCGGCCACAGCTCCAATCAGCCGCCTCGACAATAGAGGCGCGGGACATGGTCCATTCGGACTCAATGTCCAGCACCTCCCTCGTGACATGTTCAAAGTTCTTCCGGAGGTGGGAATTGAAACTCTCTCTGACAGGAGACTCTGCTAGACGTTCCCAGCAAACCCTCACAATGCGTTTGGGCCTGCCAGGTCTGTCCGGCATCCTCCCCCACCATCGCAGCCAACTCACCACCAGGTGGTGATCGGTAGAAAGCTCCGCCCCTCTCTTCACCTGAGTGTCCAAAACATGAGGCCGCAAATCCGATGACACAACTACAAAGTCGATCATGGAACTGCGGCCTAGGGTGTCCTGGTGCCAAGTGCACATATGGACACCCTTATGTTTGAACATGGTGTTCGTTATGGACAATCTATGACGGGCACAAAAGTCCAATAACAAGACACCGCTCGGGTTCAGATCCGGGCAGCCATTCTTCCCAATCACGCCTCTCCAGGTTTCACTGTCGCTGCCAACATGAGCATTGAAGTCCCCCAGTAGAACGAGGGAATCACCCGGGGGAGCACTCTCAAGTACTCCCTCGAGTGAATCCAAAAAGGGTGGATACTCTGAGCTGCGGTTTGGCGCGTAAGCGCAAACCACAGTCAGGACCCGTTCCCCCACCCGAAGGCGGAGGGAAGCTACCCTCTCGTCCACCGGGTTGAACTCCAACGTACAGGCTCTGAGCCGGGGGGAAACAAGAATTGCCACCCCAGCCCGTCGCCTCTCACTGCCGGCAACGCCAGAGTGGAAGAGAGTCCAGCCCCTCTCGAGAGAACTGGTTCCAGAGCCCTTGCTGTGCGTCGAAGTGAGTCCGACTATATCTAGCCGGAACTTCTCCACCTCGCGCACTAGCTCAGGCTCCTTCCCCCCAGCGAGGTGACGTTCCACGTCCCAAGAGCTAGCTTCTGTAGCCGAGGATCGGACCGCCAAGTGCCCTGCCTTCGGCCGCCGCCCAGCTCACATCGCACCCGACCTCTATGACCCCTGCTATGGGTGGTGAGCCCATTGGAGGGGGGACCCACGTTGCCTCTTCGGGCTGTGCCCGGCTGGGCCCCATGGGGACAGGCCCGGCCACCAGGTGCTCGCCATCGTGCCCCACCTCCGGGCCTGGCTCCAGAGGGGGGCCCCAATGACCCGCGTCCAGGCAAGGGAAATCTGGGTTCCTTGTTTGTTTTCTTCATAAAGGTCTTTGAGCTGCTCTTTGTCTGATCCCTCACCTAGGACCAGTTTGTCTTGGGAGACCCTACCAGGGGGCATAAAGCCCCCGGACAACATAGCTCCTAGGATCATTGGGACACGCAAACTCCTCTACCACGTTAAGGTGGCAGCTCAGAGAGGAGAAAACAAATAAACAAAACAAATAAACATGGCTAAAACAAATAAAGATAGCTAAAACAAATAAAGATGGCCAGAAACAAACAAACATGGCTAAAAACAAATAAAGATGGTTAAAACAAATAAAGATGGCTTACAACAAATACAGATGGTTAAAACAAATAAAGATGGCTACAACAAATAAAGATGGCTAAAACAAATAAACATGGCTAAAAACAAACAAAGATGGCTAAAAACAAATAAGCATGGCTAAAACAAATAAGGATGGCTAAAAACAAATAAAGATGGCTAAAACAAATAAAGATGGCTAAAACAAATAAACATGGCTAAAACAAATAAAGATGGCTAAAACAAACAAACATGGCTAAAACAAATAAACATGGCTAAAACAAATAAACATGGCTAAAAACAAAGATGGCTAAAACAAATAAAAATGTCTTAAAACAAATAAAGATGGCTAAAAGAGTCAATATTTGCAGATAAGTTAGAATGCGTCCATGATTAGGAAGATTTCATCCTAAAAGAGACAAAGCAGAACATGCTAGAAGGCAAGTGGCTAACAAGCAGTTAGCATGAAAACTGCTGCATATAAAAGGGTTTGCTGCTTTCAAACGTTGTAAATCTACATATTTATTATCATTGGTATGTTCAATATTTATACATATTATCAGTGGTATGTTCAATATTCATACATATTTATTATCATTGGTATGGTTAAATATTAAATATTTATACATGAGGCCTACAACAAAGCATGTAGCATTCAAGCTAAGCTACAAGACATTGTTTGCTAGTTTTAACACAAACTAGCCTGGTATAAATGATGCATTCAGGAAACTGGGGAATTTCAGACCTCTCACTAGGAACGTTTGACAGGAAGTCAGAATTCCTCATTTGGGAAAATGTTTTTACTTAGGTTACTTCCTGACAGCTGACATGTTGTCCAATACTGCAATGATGTGTCTCCATCCTATTGACTGTTGTGCTGGCAGCAGTGTCTCTTGTCTTGTTAATTTCCTATCAACCGTTGTTGTGCTGGCACAGGTGTCTCTTTTCTTGCTTCTACCCTATCTTGTTTTGGCAGCAGTGTCTTTTATGTTTCTAACCCATGGAATGTTATTGTGCTGGCAGCAGTGTCTTTTATGTTTTTATCCTATGGACTGGTATTGTGCTGGTAGAAGTGTCTTTTATTGGTATTTTATTTTATGCCAAATACTGCAACGATAGATGTTTCATCTTATTGACTGGTGTTGTGCTGGCAGCAGTGTCTCCTTTCTTGTTTCTTTCCGATCAACTGTTGTTGTGCTAGCAGTGTCTGTCCTTTTGTTTCCAACCTATCGACTGTTGTGGTGCTTGTGTTGGCAGCAGTGTCTCTCTTCTTATTTACATAATATTGACTGTTGTACTGGCAGCAGTGCCTCTCTTCTTGTTTCTCTCCTATCGACTGTTGTTGTGCTGGCAGAAGAGTATTTTCTTCTTTCAATCATATTGACTGTTGTGCTGGCGGCAGTGTCTCTCTTCTCGTTTATATCCCATTGACTGTTGTACTAGCAGAAGTGTCTCTTATCTTGTTTCAATCCTATCAACTGTTATGCTGGCAGAAGTGTCTTGTCTCTTGTTTACATCCATACGACTGTTGTGCTGGCAGAACTATCTATTTTCTTGTTTCTATCCTATCGACTGTTGTTGTGCTGGCAGAAGTGTCTATTATCTGGGCTTTTTAACAGCAGTTTTCCAACACAATACTGCAACGTTAACAAGTGTTTCCATCCTATCAGCTGTTGTGCTGGCAGAGGGGTCTCTTTTTTTTGGCATCTTAACAGCTGTTGTTTTGCGCTACAATGCTGCAATGTTAACGAGGGTGTGTCCATCCTATCGACTGCTGTGCTGGCATAGGTGTCTCACTTCTTGGCGTTTTAACAGCTGTCGTTTTGCGCCACAATACTGCACTGCGAGCGAGGGTGTTTCCATCCAAACTGTTGTTGTGTCGGCATCTTTATAGCTGTCGTTTTTGCACCACAATACTGCACTGTGGACGAGGGTGTTTCCATTCAGACTATTGCTGTGCTGGCATAGGTGTCTCACGTCTTGGCATTTTAACAGCTGTCATTTTGCGCTACAATACTGCACTGCGAGCGAGGGTGTTTCCATCCAAACTGTTGTTGTGCTGGCATCTTAACAGCCGTCGTTTTGCGCCACACTGCTACAATGCTAACGAGGGTGTTTTCATCCTATCGACTGCTGTGCTGGCATAGGTGTCTCACTTCTTGGCATTTTAACATCCGTCATTTTGCGCTACAATGCTAACGAGGGTGTTTCCATCCAAACTGTTGTTGTGTTGGCATCTTAATAGCTGTCGTTTTTGCACCACAATACTGCACTGTGGACGAGGGTGTTTCCATTCAGACTATTGCTGTGTTGGCATAGGTGTCTCACGTCTTGGCATTTTAACAGCTGTCATTTTGCGCTACAATACTGCACTGCGAGCGAGGGTGTTTCCATCCAAACTGTTGTTGTGCTGGCATCTTAACAGCTGTCGTTTTGCGCCACAATACTGCACTGGGAGCGAGGGTGTTTCCATCCAAACTGTTGTTGTGCTGGCATCTTAACAGCTGTCGTTTTGCGCCACAATACTGCACTGGGAGCGAGGGTGTTTCCATCCAAACTGTTGTTGTGCTGGCATCTTAACAGCTGTCGTTTTGCGCTACAATACTGCACTGCGAGCGAGGGTGTTTCCATCCAAACTGTTGTTGTGCTGGCATCTTAACAGCCGTCGTTTTGCGCTACAATGCTAACGAGGGTGTTTTCATCCTATCGACTGCTGTGCTGGCATAGGTGTCTCACTTCTTGGCATCTTAACATCTGTCATTTTGTGCTACAATGCTACAATGCTAACGAAGGTGTTTCCATTCAAACTGTTGTTGTGCTGTCATCTTAACAGCTGTCGTTTTGCGCCACAATACTGCACTGCTAGTGAGGGTGTTGCCATTTATACTATTGTTGTGCTGGCATAGGTGTCTCACGTCTTGGCATTTTAACAGCTGTCATTTTGCGCTACAATACTGCACTGCCAGCGAGGGTGTTTCCATCCAAACTGTTGTTGTGCTGGCATCTTAACAGCTGTCGTTTTGCGCCACAATACTGCACTGGGAGCGAGGGTGTTTCCATCCAAACTGTTGTTGTGCTGGCATCTTAACAGCTGTCGTTTTGCGCCACAATACTGCACTGGGAGCGAGGGTGTTTCCATCCAAACTGTTGTTGTGCTGGCATCTTAACAGCTGTCGTTTTGCGCCACAATACTGCACTGCGAGCGAGGGTGTTTCCATCCAAACTGTTGTTGTGCTGGCATCTTAACAGCCGTCGTTTTGCGCTACAATGCTAACGAGGGTGTTTTCATCCTATCGACTGCTGTGCTGGCATAGGTGTCTCACTTCTTGGCATCTTAACATCTGTCATTTTGTGCTACAATGCTACAATGCTAACGAAGGTGTTTCCATTCAAACTGTTGTTGTGCTGTCATCTTAACAGCTGTCGTTTTGCGCCACAATACTGCACTGCTAGTGAGGGTGTTGCCATTTATACTATTGTTGTGCTGGCATAGGTGTCTCACGTCTTGGCATTTTAACAGCTATCATTTTGCGGCACAATACTGCACTGGTAACACGGGTGTGTTCCCCCCCCCCCCCCGTCGAGACAGCGATTGTTGTGCTGGCAGAGGTGTTGTAGCTGCAGATAGCGCCGTCCCACCACAATGAGGATGGACTTTGCTGACAAAACCAAGGTGGAGTTCTCCGGTCACGTGACTCCGCCACCGCCCTTGCCCCGCCCCCTTCACACCCCCGCCCGGCCGTGTAATTGCATTTGTGCCCGATCATGAGCGGGCAGCACCCGTGCCGACAACTCTCCCGTGCTCTCACTCTATTAACAGCAGTTCATCTCCCGCCATTAAGCTGCAATCTCATTTTCAAGTCCATTTAACCCGGCCCTCGTCAGGAGGTGGCACACCTCTTAATTAGGAAGGTTGGCACCTCTCACCGTGTTGGCAACATACTGGGATGACATCACCACTTCTTTTCTTCTTGACTTTTTACTCAGACAAGGTTGGATGGAGTGAAATGAATTGTCTTTAAGTTGAACTGGGGTGGTAACAGAGGTGGGTGGAGTAGCCAGAAATTGTACTCAAGTAAGAGTACTGTTACTTTAGAGATTTATTACTCAAGTAAAAGTAAGGAGTAGTCACCCAAATATTTACTTGAGTAAAAGTAAAAAGTATGTTGTGAAAAAACTACTCAAGTACTGAGTAACTGATGAGTAACCTGTTTGTTTAATGATGACGGCAACAAATAATGCACAAAAACGTAAAAATAGCAATAAGCAAATTCAGAGCCAGGAATATCTCTTAAGCAACTAAAACAATAATATATATTAAATAATAATACGTTAACATAAAAAAAATGAAGGCAAATTGAGCCACGATAACTTAACAGCACCATAGGCTCAGTAGGCAGAGATTACGAAGGAAAATAACAAGTTAGCCTTTACGCAAACCATAAACTGAACACACTGTGCACTTCTGATTAGTGTTTGTATGCATGTGTGCGTGTGTGTGTGTGCGTGTGTGTGTGTGTGCGTGTGCGTGAATAAATGTCCCCACGCGATGTACATTTGACAGTGATTCATAGCAGGGAAGCTAACATCAGCCTTCGGTGACAGCCAAAATATCTACTAACGTTACTTACCGCCATGTGCTTCCTCAAATTTGATGTTGAATTCATGTCAATCAATCAATCAGTCAATCAATGTTTATTTATATAGCCCTAAATCACAAGTGTCTCAAAGGGCTGCACAAGCCACAACGACATCCTCGGTACAAAGCCCACATAAGGGCAAGGAAAAACTCACCCCAGTGGGACGTCCATGTGAATGACCATGAGAAACCTTGGAGAGGACCGCATATGTGGGTGACACCCCCCCCCCCCCCCCCCCACCCCACCCCCCACCCCCCTCTAGGGGAGACCGAATGCAATGGATGTCGAGTGGGTCTGACATAATATTGTGAGAGTCCAGTCCATAGTGGATCTAACATAATAGTGTGAGAGTCCAGTCCATAGTGGATCCAACATAATAGTAAGAGTCCAGTCCATAGTGGATCTAACATAATAAAGTGGGAGTCCAGTCCATAGTGGATCTAACATAATAGTGAGAGTCCAGTCCATAGTGGATCTAACATAATAGTGTGAGAGTCCAGTCCATAGTAGATCTAACATAATAGTGAGAGTCCAGTCCATAGTGGATCTAACATAATAGTGTGAGAGTCCAGTCCATAGTGAATCTAACATAATAGTGAGAGTCCAGTCCATAGTGGATCTAACATAATAGTGTGAGAGTCCAGTCCATAGTGGATCTAACATAATAGTGTGAGAGTCCAGTCCATAGTGGATCTAACATAATAGTGTGAGAGTCCAGTCCATAGTGGATCTAACATAATAGTGTGAGAGTCCAGTCCATAGTGGATCTAACATAATAGTGTGAGAGTCCAGTCCATAGTGGATCTAACATAATTGTGAGAGTCCAGTCCATAGTGGATCTAACATAATAGTGTGAGAGTCCAGTCCATAGTGGATCTAACATAATAGTGAGAGTCCAGTCCATAGTGGATCTAACATAATAGTGAGAGTCCAGTCCATAGTGGATCTAACATAATAGTGTGAGAGTCCAGTCCATAGTGGATCTAACATAATAGTGTGAGAGTCCAGTCCATAGTGGATCTAACATAATAGTGTGAGAGTCCAGTCCCTAGTGGATCTAACATAATAGTGTGAGAGTCCAGTCCATAGTGGATCTAACATAATTGTGAGAGTCCAGTCCATAGTGGATCTAACATAATAGTGTGAGAGTCCAGTCCATAGTGGATCTAACATAATAGTGAGAGTCCAGTCCATAGTGGATCTAACATAATAGTGTGAGAGTCCAGTCCATAGTGGATCTAACATAATAGTGAGAGTCCAGTCCATAGTGGATCTAACATAATAGTGAGAGTTCAGTCCATATATATATATATATATATATATATATATATATATATATATATATATATATATATGAGACACCTATGCCAGCACAACAAAAGTATAAATGGCAACACCCTCACTAGCAGTGCAGTATTGTGGCGCAAAACGACAGCTGTTAAGATGCCAGCACAACAACAGTTTGAATGGAAACACCCTCGTTTGCTTTGTAGCATTGTAGTGCAAAATGACAGATGTTAAAATGCCACAAAGTGAGACACCTATGCCAGCACAGCAGTCGATAGGATGAAAACACCCTCGTTAGCATTGTGGCGCAAAACGACGGCTGTTAAGATGCCAGCACAACAACAGTTTGGATGGAAACACCCTC
Source organism: Nerophis lumbriciformis (assembly GCF_033978685.3). Lineage (NCBI taxonomy): Eukaryota > Metazoa > Chordata > Actinopteri > Syngnathiformes > Syngnathidae > Nerophis > Nerophis lumbriciformis. The sequence goes on from NC_084565.2 coordinate 1,353,747, forward strand.
GCTCGCAGTGCAGTATTGTAGCGCAAAATGACAGCTGTTAAAATGCCAAGACGTGAGACACCTATGCCAGCACAGCAGTCGATAGGATGAAAACACCCTCGTTAGCATTGTAGCATTGTGGCGCAAAACGACAGCTGTTAAGATGCCAGCACAACAACAGTTTGGATGGAAACACCCTCGCTCGCAGTGCAGTATTGTAGCGCAAAATGACAGCTGTTAAAATGCCAAGACGTGAGACACCTATGCCAACACAGCAATAGTCTGAATGGAAACACCCTCGTGCAGTATTGTGGTGCAAAAACGACAGCTGTTAAGATGCCAGCACAACAACAGTTTTAATGGAAACACCCTCGTTTGCTTTGTAGCATTGTAGCGCAAAATGACAGATAATAAAATGCCAAGAAGTGAGACACCTATGCCAGCACAGCAGTCGATAGGATGAAAACGCCCTCGTTAGCATTGTAGCATTGTGGCGCAAAACGACGGCTGTTAAGATGCCAGCACAACAACAGTTTGAATGGAAACACCCTCGTTAGCATTGTAGCATTGTAGCGCAAAATGACAGATGTTAAAATGCCAAGAAGTGAGACACCTATGCCAGCACAGCAGTCGATAGGATGAAAACGCCCTCGTTAGCATTGTAGCATTGTGGCGCAAAACGACGGCTGTTAAGATGCCAGCACAACAACAGTTTGAATGGAAACACCCTCGTTAGCATTGTAGCATTGTAGCGCAAAATGACAGATGTTAAAATGCCAAGAAGTGAGACACCTATGCCAGCACAGCAGTCGATAGGATGAAAACGCCCTCGTTAGCATTGTAGCATTGTGGCGCAAAACGACGGCTGTTAAGATGCCAGCACAACAACAGTTTGAATGGAAACACCCTCGTTAGCATTGTAGCATTGTAGCGCAAAATGACAGATGTTAAAATGCCAAGAAGTGAGACACCTATGCCAGCACAGCAGTCGATAGGATGAAAACACCCTCGTTAGCATTGTAGCATTGTGTCGCAAAACGACGGCTGTTAAGATGCCAGCGCAACAACAGTTTGGATGGAAACACCCTCGCTCCCAGTGCAGTATTGTAGCGCAAAATGACAGCTGTTAAAATGCCAAGACGTGAGACACCTATGCCAGCACAGCAGTCGATAGGATGAAAACACCCTCGTTAGCATTGTAGCATTGTGGCGCAAAACGACGGCTGTTAAGATGACAACACAACAACAGTTTGAATGGAAACACCCTCGTTAGCATTGTAGCATTGTAGCGCAAAATGACAGATGTTAAAATGCCAAGAAGTGAGACACCTATGCCAGCACAGCAGTCGATAGGATGAAAACACCCTCGTTAGCATTGTAGCATTGTGTCGCAAAACGACGGCTGTTAAGATGCCAGCGCAACAACAGTTTGGATGGAAACACCCTCGCTCCCAGTGCAGTATTGTAGCGCAAAATGACAGCTGTTTGAAATGCCAAGACGTGAGACACCTATGCCAGCACAGCAGTCGATAGGATGAAAACACCCTCGTTAGCATTGTAGCATTGTGGCGCAAAACGACAGCTGTTAAGATGCCAGCACAACAACAGTTTGGATGGAAACACCCTCGCTCGCAGTGCAGTATTGTAGCGCAAAATGACACCTGTTAAAATGCCAAGACGTGAGACACCTATGCCAACACAGCAATAGTCTGAATGGAAACACCCTCGTGCAGTATTGTGGTGCAAAAACGACAGCTGTTAAGATGCCAGCACAACAACAGTTTTAATGGAAACACCCTCGTTTGCTTTGTAGCATTGTAGCGCAAAATGACAGATGTTAAAATGCCAAGAAGTGAGACACCTATGCCAGCACAGCAGTCGATAGGATGAAAACGCCCTCGTTAGCATTGTAGCATTGTGTCGCAAAACGACGGCTGTTAAGATGCCAGCACAACAACAGTTTGGATGGAAACACCCTCGCTCGCAGTGCAGTATTGTAGCGCAAAATGACAGCTGTTAAAATGCCAAGACGTGAGACACCTATGCCAGCACAGCAGTCGATAGGATGAAAACGCCCTCGTTAGCACTGTAGCATTGTGTCGCAAAACGACGGCTGTTAAGATGCCAGCACAACAACAGTTTGGATGGAAACACCCTCGCTCGCAGTGCAGTATTGTAGCGCAAAATGACAGCTGTTAAAATGCCAAGACGTGAGACACCTATGCCAGCACAGCAGTCGATAGGATGAAAACACCCTCGTTAGCATTGTAGCATTGTGTCGCAAAACGACGGCTGTTAAGATGCCAGCGCAACAACAGTTTGGATGGAAACACCCTCGCTCCCAGTGCAGTATTGTAGCGCAAAATGACAGCTGTTAAAATGCCAAGACGTGAGACACCTATGCCAGCACAGCAGTCGATAGGATGAAAACACCCTCGTTAGCATTGTGGCGCAAAACGACGGCTGTTAAGATGCCAACACAACAACCGTTTGAATGGAAACACCCTCGTTAGCATTGTAGCATTGTAGCGCAAAATGACAGATGTTAAAATGCCAAGAAGTGAGACACCTATGCCAGCACAGCAGTCGATAGGATGAAAACACCCTCGTTAGCATTGTAGCATTGTGGCGCAAAACGACGGCTGTTAAGATGCCAACACAACAACCGTTTGAATGGAAACACCCTCGTTAGCATTGTAGCATTGTAGCGCAAAATGACAGATGTTAAAATGCCAAGAAGTGAGACACCTATGCCAGCACAGCAGTCGATAGGATGAAAACACCCTCGTTAGCATTGTGTCGCAAAACGACGGCTGTTAAGATGCCAGCGCAACAACAGTTTGGATGGAAACACCCTCGCTCCCAGTGCAGTATTGTAGCGCAAAATGACAGCTGTTAAAATGCCAAGACGTGAGACACCTATGCCAACACAGCAATAGTCTGAATGGAAACACCCTCGTCCACAGTGCAGTGTTGTGGTGCAAAAACGACAGCTATAAAGATGCCAACACAACAACAGTTTGGATGGAAACACCCTCGCTCGCAGTGCAGTATTGTGGCGCAATAGGACAGCTGTTAAAACGCCAAGAAGTGAGACACCTATGCCAGCACAGCAGTCGATAGGATGGACACACCCTTGTTAGCATTGCAGTATTGTAGCGCAAAACAACAGCTGTTAAGATGCCAAAAAAAAGAGACCCCTCTGCCAGCACAACAGCTGATAGGATGGAAACACTTAACGTTGCAGTATTGTGTTGGAAAACTGCTGTTAAAAAGCCCAGATAATAGACACTTTTGCCAGCACAACAACAGTCGATAGGATAGAAACAAGAAAATAGATAGTTCTGCCAGCACAACAGTCGTATGGATGCAAACAAGAGACTAGACACTTCTGCCAGCATAACAACAGTTGATAGGATTGAAACAAGAAAATAGACACTTCTGCTAGTACAACAACAGTCAATGGGATATAAACAAGAAGAGAGACACTGCCGCCAGCACAACAGTCAATATGATTGAAAGAAGAAAATACTCTTCTGCCAGCACAACAACAGTCGATAGGAGAGAAACAAGAAGAGAGGCACTGCTGCCAACACAAGCACCACAACAGTCGATAGGTTGGAAACAAAAAGACAGACACTGCTAGCACAACAACAGTCGGTCGGAAAGAAACAAGAAAGGAGACACCGCTGCCAGCACAACACCAGTCAATAAGATGAAACAACCTTTTATCATTGCAGTATTTGGCACAAAATAAAATACCAATAAAAGACACTTCTACCAGCACAATAACAGTCCATAGGATATGGATGTAGATAAAAGTAGCGGAGTAAAAGTAGTGTTTCTTCTCTATAAATATACTCAAGTAAAAGTAAAAGTATGTTGCATTAAAACTACTCTTAGAAGTACAATTTACCCCAAAAAGTACTCAAGTAGATGTAACGGAGTAAATGTAGCGCGTTACTACCCACCTCTGAGTGCTAATTGTCTTACAATAACTCTTCAAGTTAAGCTCACAACGCGGTGAGTTGAACGGTGTGGACACGTTTGTTACTGGAGACTTTGTATGTGTAAGTAATATGCAACAACAAACCCCGTTTCCATATGAGTTGGAAAATTGTGTTAGATGTAAATATAAACGGAATACAATGATTTGCAAATCCTTTTCAACCCATACTCAATTGAATGCACTATAAAGACAAGATATTTGATGTTCAAACTCATAAACTTTATTTTTTTTTTGCAAATAATAATTAACTTAGAATTTCATGGCTGCAACACGTGCCAAAGTAGTTGGGAAAGGGCATGTTCACCACTGTGTTACATGGCCTTTCCTTTTAACAACACTCAGTAAAGGTTTGGGAACTGAGGAGACACATCGCATTCTTTTACTATGAAGCCACGTTGATGTAACACGTGGCTTGGCATTGTCTTGCTGAAATAAGCAGGGGCGTCCATGGTAACGTTGCTTGGATGGCAACATATGTTGCTCCAAAAGCTGTATGTTCCTTTCAGCATTAATGGCGCCTTCACAGATGTGTAAGTTACCCATGGCTTGGGCACTAATACACCCCCATACCATCACACATGCTGCCTTTTACACTTTGACCCTAGAACAATCCGAATGGTTCTTTTCCTCTTTGGTCCGGAGGACACGACGTCCACAGTTTCCAAAAACAATTCTAAATGTGGACTCGTCAGACCACAGAACACTTTTCCACTTTGTATCAGTCCATCTTAGATGAGCTCAGGCCCAGCGAGGCCGACGGCGTTTCTGGGTGTTGTTGATAAACGGTTTTCGCCTTGCATAGGAGAGTTTTAACTTGCACTTACAGATGTAGCGACCAACTGTAGTTACTGACAGTGGGTTTCTGAAGTGTTCCTGAGCCCATGTGGTGATATCCTTTACACACTGATGTCGCTTGTTGATGCAGTACAGCCTGAGGGATGGAAGGTCACGGGCTTAGCTGCTTACGTGCAGTGATTTCTCCAGATTCTCTGAACCCTTTGATGATATTACGGAGCGTAGATGGTGAAATCCCTAAATTCCTTGCAATAGCTGCTTGAGAAAGGTTTTTCTTAAACTGTTCAACAATTTGCTCAGGCATTTGTTGACAAAGTGGTGACCCTCACCCTATCCTTGTTTGTGAATGACTGAGCATTTCATGGAATCTACTTTTATACCCAATCATGGCACCCACCTGTTCCCAATTAGCCTGCACACCTGTGGGATGTTCCAAATAAGTGTTTGATGAGCATTCCTCAACTTTATCAGTATTTATTGCCACCTTTCCCAACTTCTTTGTCACGTGTTGCTGGCATCAAATTCTAAAGTTAATGATTATTTGCAAAAAAAATAAAGTTTATGAGTTTGAACATCAAATATGTTGTCTTTGTAGCATATTCAACTGAATATGGCTTGAAAAGGATTTGCAAATCATTGTATTCCGTTTATATTTACATCTAACACAATTTCCCAACTCATATGGAAACGGGGTTTGTATGATTATTTGATACTTGTTTATGTCGACTGGTGTTCTATGATTGTTACTTGGTGTGCTATTGTGTGCTTAGCTGTTGTGTAGCCGCTAGAAGGAAGGTTTTGGATTTCAAGTGTGGTATATTGTGGTACTTGACTCATGTTAACTGTTAGCATGTTAGCTTCTTTTTTTTTGTTACAGCTATTATTAAGAAATACACCTCAGTCATATATTTTGGCACTTGCCACATGCTAACTGTTAGCAGGCTAATGTTAGTATGTTAGCTTCTTTAAAGGTATTGTTTAAGGTGCAACCCTCAGTCATATATATTTGTACTTGATGAATGCTTACTGTTAGCATGTTAGCTTCTTTAAAGGTATTTTTGAGTCATATATATTGGTATTTGATGAATGCTTACTGTTAGCATGTTAGCTTCTTTAAAGGTATTTTTGAAGGTACAACCCTCAGTCATATATGTTGGTACTTGACGAATGCTTACTGTTAGCATGTTAGCTTCTTTAAAGGTACAACCCTCAGTCATATATGTTGGTACTTGATGAATGCTTACTGTTAGCATGTTGGCTTCTTTAAAGGTATTTTTCAAGGTACACCCCTCTGAGTCATATATGTTGGTATTTGACGAATGCTTACTGTTAGCATGTTAGCTTCTTTAAAGGTATTTTTGAGTCATATATATTGGTTTTTGATGAATGCTTACTGTTAGCATGTTAGCTTCTTTAAAGGTATTTTTGAGTCATATATGTTGGTACTTGACAAATGCTTACTGTTAGCATGTTAGCTTCTTTAAAGGTATTTTTGAGGGTACACCCTTCTGGGTCATATACTGTATGTTGATACTTGATGAATGCTTGCTGTTAGCATGTTAGCTTCTTTAAAGGTATTTTTGAGTCATATGTTGGTAATTGAAGAATGCTTACTGTTAGCATGTTAGCTTCTTTAAATGTATTTTTGAGTCATATATGTTGGTACTTGACGAATGCTTACTGTTTGCATTTTAGCTTCTTTAAAGGTATTTTTCAAGGTACACCCCTCTGAGTCATATATGTTGGTATTTGACGAATGCTTACTGTTAGCATGTTAGCTTCTTTAAAGGTATTTTTGAGTCATATATATTGGTTTTTGATGAATGCTTACTGTTAGCATGTTAGCTTCTTTAAAGGTATTTTTGAGTCATATATATTGGTTTTTGATTAATGCTTACTGTTAGCATGTTAGCTTCTTTAAAGGTATTTTTGAGGGTACACCCTTCTGGGTCATATACTGTATGTTGATACTTGATGAATGCTTGCTGTTAGCATGTTAGCTTCTTTAAAGGTATTTTTGAAGGTACAACCCTCAGTCATATATGTTGGTACTTGACGAATGCTTACTGTTAGCATGTTAGCTTCTTTAAAAATATTTTTGAAGGTACACCCCTCTGGGTCATATATGTTGGTACTTGATGAATGCTTACTGTTAGTATGTTGGCTTCTTTAAAGGTATTTTTCAAGGTACACCCCTCTGAGTCATATATGTTGGTATTTGACGAATGCTTACTGTTAGCATGTTAGCTTCTTTAAAGGTATTTTTGAGTCATATATATTGGTTTTTGATGAATGCTTACTGTTAGCATGTTAGCTTCTTTAAAGGTATTTTTGAGTCATATATGTTGGTACTTGACAAATGCTTACTGTTAGCATGTTAGCTTCTTTAAAGGTATTTTTGAGGGTACACCCTTCTGGGTCATATACTGTATGTTGATACTTGATGAATGCTTGCTGTTAGCATGTTAGCTTCTTTAAAGGTATTTTTGAGTCATATGTTGGTAATTGAAGAATGCTTACTGTTAGCATGTTAGCTTCTTTAAATGTATTTTTGAGTCATATATGTTGGTACTTGACGAATGCTTACTGTTTGCATTTTAGCTTCTTCAAAGGTATTTTTCAAGGTACACCCCTCTGAGTCATATATGTTGGTATTTGACGAATGCTTACTGTTAGCATGTTAGCTTCTTTAAAGGTATTTTTGAGTCATATATATTGGTTTTTGATGAATGCTTACTGTTAGCATGTTAGCTTCTTTAAAGGTATTTTTGAGTCATATATATTGGTTTTTGATGAATGCTTACTGTTAGCATGTTAGCTTCTTTAAAGGTATTTTTGAGGGTACACCCTTCTGGGTCATATACTGTATGTTGATACTTGATGAATACTTGCTGTTAGCATGTTAGCTTCTTTAAAGGTATTTTTGAGTCATATGTTGGTAATTGAAGAATGCTTACTGTTAGCATGTTAGCTTCTTTAAATGTATTTTTGAGTCATATATGTTGGTACTTGACGAATGCTTACTGTTAGCATGTTAGCTTCTTTAAATGTATTTTTGAGTCATATATGTTGGTACTTGACAAATGCTTACTGTTAGCATGTTAGCTGGCTTAAAGGTATTTTTGAGTCATATATTGGTATTTTACAAATGCTTGCTGTTCGCATGTTAGCTTCTTTAAAGGTATTTTTCAAGGTACACCCCTCTGGGTCATATATGTTGGTACTTGACGAATGCTTACTGTTAGCATGTTAGCTTCTTTAAAGGTATTTTTGAGTCATATATTGGTATTTTACCAATGCTTACTGTTAGCATGTTAGCTTCCTTAAAGGCATTTTTGAAGATACAACCCTCTGAGTCATATACTGTATGTTGGTACTTGACGAAAGCTTACTGTTAGCATGTTAGCTTCTTTAAAGGTATTTCTGAAGGTATACCCCTCTGAGTCATATATGTTGGTACTTGACAAATGCTTACTGTTAGCATGTTAGCTTCTTTAAAGGTATTTTTGAAGGTACACCTCTCTGGGTCACATATGTTGGTACTTGAGGAAAGCTTACTGTTAGCATGTTAGCTTCTTTAAAGGTATTTCTGAAGGTATACCCCTCTGAGTCATATATGTTGGTACTTGACAAATGCTTACTGTTAGCATGTTAGCTTCTTTAAAGGTATTTTTGAAGGTACACCTCTCTGGGTCACATATGTTGGTACTTGAGGAAAGCTTACTGTTAGCATGTTAGCTTCTTTAAAGGTATTTCTGAAGGTATACCCCTCTGAGTCATATATGTTGGTATTTGACGAATGCTTACTGTTAGCATGTTAGCTTCTTTAAATGTATTTTTCAGTCATATATGTTGGTACTTGACGAATGCTTACTGTTAGCATGTTAGCTTCTTTAAAGGTATTTTTGAGTCATATATTGGTATTTTACCAATGCTTACTGTTAGCATGTTAGCTTCCTTAAAGGTATTTTTGAAGGTACAACCCTCTGAGTCATATATGTTGGTACTTAACGAACGCTTACTGTTAGCATTTTAGCTTCTTTAAAGGTATTTTTGAGTCATAAACGTTGGTACTTGACGAATCCTTACTGTTAGCATGTTAGCTTTTTTAAAGGTAATTTGATGGTACACCCCTCTGAGTCATATATGTTGGTCCTTAATGAATGCTTACTGTTAGCATGTTAGCTTTTCTCTCTTTATTTTTTTAAAGGTATAACACCTCTGAGTCACATATTTTGTTACCACACGCATGCTAACTGTTGAGTCTATTTTTTGGTTACCTGACGCTATTTGGCTAGCGCGCTAACAGTTAGCATTTTAGCATTCACACGTAATTTCTACTGAAATTGCTCTTTTTAGTTAATGTAATGCGTTTATTTAACAATGTAATGACTATTATTACTATTGTTATTATCACAATAGTGATAATAATGAGGACTTCTTACTGTCAATCAATTATTGAGCAGCCAATGAGGACGCTCCTTTCAGAGCTATTTAAAGCGCCTAATGGAGGCCCACATCATTTACTAGGAATCTTTGTATTCCCTACTCAGCCTGGGACCTTGAACACAACCACAGGAAGTCCACTACTCTCACAATAGTCTGTTCCAGGGTCAAACTCCCACCAGGCACGGTCTTTGAATTTGGGACGGGTGCCAAATGCGGTGCTTTTCTGGCACCGATGTTTACGTAAAAATGCAACGTCTGCATGTTGGCGATCACTCCAGCAGCACCGAGAGCGGATTCAGCCAAACTGCCAAAAGGCCTCCCATTCCTGCTGGAACCCTCTGCCCCACCAAAATATAGAAAGTCAAACAAAATAAACAATGTTCAAAGAAGGTAAACAGACGGTAAATAAAAGGTAAACGAAGGAATATACAAACCCCGTTTCCATATGAGTTGGGAAATTGTGTTAGATGTAAATATAAACGGAATACAATGATTTGCAAATCCTTTTCAAGCCATATTCAGTTGAATATGCTACAAAGACAACATATTTGATGTTCAAACTCATAAACTTTATTTTTTTTTGCAAATAATCATTAACTTTAGAATTTGATGGCAGCAACACGTGACAAAGAAGTTGGGAAAGGTGGCAATAAATACTGATAAAGTTGAGGAATGCTCATCAAACACTTATTTGGAACATCCCACAGGTGTGCAGGCTAATTGGGAACAGGTGGGTGCCATGATTGGGTATAAAAGTAGATTCCATGAAATGCTCAGTCATTCACAAACAAGGATGTGGCGAGGGTCACCACTTTGTCAACAAATGCGTCAGCAAATTGTTGAACAGTTTAAGAACAACCTTTCTCAAGCAGCTATTGCAAGGAATTTAGGGATTTCACCATCTATGCTCCGTAATATCATCAAAGGGTTCAGAGAATGTGGAGAAATCACTGCACGTAAGCAGCTAAGCCCGTGACCTTCCATCCCTCAGGCTGTACTGCATCAACAAGCGACACCAGTGTGTAAAGGATATCACCACATGGGCTCAGGAACACTTCAGAAACCCACTGTCCGTAACTACAGTTGGTCGCTACATCTGTAAGTGCAAGTTAAAACTATCCTATGCAAGGCGAACACCGTTTATCAACAACACCCAGAAACCCAGTCAGCTTTGCTGGGCCTGAGCTCATCTCAGATGGACTGATACAAAGTGGAAAAGTGTTCTGTGGTCTGACGAGTCCACATTTCAAATTGTTTTGGGAAACTGTGGACGTCGTGTCCTCCGGACCAAAGAGGAAAAGAACCATCCGGATTGTTCTAGGCGCAAAGTGTAAAAGGCAGCATGTGTGATGGTATGGGGGTGTATTAGTGCCCAAGACATGGGTAACTTACACATCTGTGAAGGCACCATTAATGCTGAAAGGTACATACAGCTTTTGGAGCAACATATGTTGCCATCCAAGCAACGTTACCATGGACGCCCCTGCTTATTTCAGCAAGACAATGCCAAGCCACGTGTTACAGCAACGTGGCTTCATAGTAAAAGAGTGCGGGTACTAGACTGGCCCGCCTGCAGTCCAGACCTGTCTCCCATTGAAAATGTGTGGCGCATTATGAAGCCTAAAATAGCACAACGGAGACCCCCGGACTGTTGAACAACTTAAGCTGTACATCAAGCAAGAATGGGAAAGAATTCCACCTGAGAAGCTTCAACAATGTGTCTCCTCAGCTCCCAAACCTTTACTGAGTGTTGTTAAAAGGAAAGGCCATGTAACACAGTGGTGAACATGCCCTTTCCCAACTACTTTGGCACGTGTTGCAGCCATGAAATTCTAAGTTTATGAGTTTGAACATCAAATATGTTGTCTTTGTAGCATATTCAACTGAATATGGCTTGAAAAGGATTTGTAAATCATTGTATTCCGTTTATATTTACATCTAACACAATTTCCCAACTCATATGGAAACGGGGTTTGTACATGAAGTACGTTAAGTCTGATGTGGGACAAACACGGCGTTTACTATAAATAGTGTCGTCACGGAGGTGAACGCTCGGTCTCAGCCGCTTCCACCCGGTCCTCATTTTCACCTCATTCACACCCACGGGGGTGTTTTGGGGCGGGGGGGGGGGGGGGGGTTGAGGTCGTAGCCCCGACTGTGGCTAACACCTCCCAGCATCTGTCGAGCCTATTCATGTCTCCTCCAGGAAACATCCTCAGCAGCCTGGATTCTGTCGCCGCTTTTGCAGAACGTGACGCCTGCCGATGACGTCAAAACAATATCCAAACCACGGACATGTATCCATGAAAATATCAAGAAGATGAACTTCATGAATTATCGCGGGCGTCGCCAAAGACTCGAGTAGTATACCTTCAAAAGTCACTTAAAGCCGACGCGCTTACAGTTAGCATGCGTCTAGTACCAAAAATGAGAAGCTGCTGATGGTGTGTTTGACGGATACACTGTAGAAGTGTGCCCTCCATGGTCAATACTGTACATTATTATTGCATTATTTCATTTAACTACTGTAATTGTTTGTACTACTGTTTATTTATACAGCTTTTCTTATCTTAAAGTTTTTTTTTTACTTTCAAAAAGCGGTATAATAAGGCATTATTAGAACGCATCCAGTAACAAACGTGTCTGCATCATTAAACTTACTGTCATGAGCTTAAAAAAAAAAACGGCCAAAAAAAGAAAAAAATACCACTCTGCTTTAATTTAAAGACAGCATAAGTCCATTCTAGCAAATAAACTGTGTTTTTTAGTACATTATGTATATTTATCAAGTATTAGGACGGTGCTAAACATGTTACACAGCAGCTAATTGTGTATATCCATACACAGTGTGGAGCCGCTCCCCTATGTTAATAATAATCACCTCCATTCCAGCAAATAAACTGCATTTTTTAAGTATATTAAGTATATGTATCAAGTATCATTATCAAATATTAAGATGGTGCTAAACATGTTACACAGCAGCTAATTGTGTATATCCATACACAGTGTGGAGCCGCTCCCCTAAGTTAATAATAATCACCTCCAATACAGCAAATAAACTGCATTTTTTTAGTGTCATTATCAAGTATGAGGACGAGGCTAAACATGTTACACACTGAGGGAAAGCAGGAGCAGGCATGCTAATAGCGAGGCTAGCTAGTAAGCTAGCTCGAAACAACAGAAGAAACAAGTGGGAAACAAAAATCCAGATTAGAAGGTTTGTGTTTGACCGAGCAAAAACAAAGTTGAACATTACAGGTCCTCAATGTCATCATACTTGGCCTTGCAGTACAGCTTCTCCAAGATGTTGTCCAGTTTGCCATTTAGCCCACCCTTCAATCATTCGTGGCAGCTTTTGGGGAACCTTGATCGTCTGCCAGCATCTTCCAATGTGTCCACGCACCAATCAGCAGCACCTCAGGATACGGGGACCACAAAAAATTTCATTATAGTCTTTATTGTAACAACAAATGTTAGTGTACATGAAACATATGTTTATTATTGTCATTTAGTCCTTAAATAAAATGTTGAACAACTTGTCTTTTTCTTTGAACTGTTGTAATCAGTGGCGATGGCTGTTTACGACCCCCGTCCCTTAGAAACAGCTGTTGCCATGTAATCAGGGAAGATCCAAATAAAAGAGGAGGCGTACAATCTTTCGCCAGAGCGTGATGGAGACTGTACAAGAGTACAGCCCAGACGTCTCTCCTCAATTGAGCCAAATTTAATTCTGTCTCTGTTTGATTCCTTGCTTCTTGTCTCGTTTAATAGATGTCATCAGTGTTTTAACCTGACAATAATGTTATCATAATATATAATAATAATAATAATGCAAGTGACCATTTAAAAGGATATACACTTTTATTTAACATTACTGTACAATTGTTTACCATTTGACTGCAATTGGAATGCAAATAAAAGAATATATGTATATAAAATTAAATAAAATGGACTCTTTTCTGAAAGAACAAATGTAAATTATAAATATTGGACTAAAAAAACATTTTGGCCTGCAGCTTCTCCATATTTTCATGGATAAATGTCCGGCATCTGCCGGTTGGTGCGTGGACACATTGGAAGATGCTGGCAGACGTTCAAGGTTCCCCAAAAGCTGCCACAAATGATTGAAGGGTGGGCTAAATGGCACACTGGACAACATCTTGGAGAAGCTGTACTGCAAGGCCAAGTATGATGACATTGAGGACCCGAAATGTATTAAGTAAACAAACAAAGACTCCTAATTAGTCTGCTGACGTATGCAGTAACATATTGTGTCATTTATACACTTATTATTTTGTACACATTATGAGGGACAAACTGTAAAAAAATTGATTATTAAATCACTTGTTCATTTACTGTTAATATCTGCTTATTTTCTGTTTTAACATGTTCTATCTACACTTCTGTTAAAATGTAATAGTCACTTATTCTTCTCTTCTTTGATACTTGACATTAGTTTTGGATGATACCACACATTTAAGTATCGATTTGATACCAAATAGTTATACATTGGTCATATTCTAAGTCCAGGGACGTATTTCCTGACTTTATAAACATATGAACTTTATAAAAAGGAAATTATTGATTATAAAAAATATCGATGTAATCATAGTAGTATCGACTAGATACGCTCTTGTACTTGGTATCATTACAGTGGATGTCAGGTGTAGATCCACCCATGGCATTTGTTTACATTGTGACGCCGGTGAGCTATTGTATCCTCCTACGATGTGTAGTGAAGCATGTTTAGCTACTCCTCCAGTGATAATGGTACTTGTAAGAAACTTACTTAGCCGCTAGCCATGTCTTAAAGCAGCTCTTCCTGAGGGTGTTTCAGTGTTATAACTTCAACTTTATCTTTACTTTTTACACCAAAATGTGTCCATTCTCCCTTTTCTGTCTACACACTGTGTCTGCTTGTAAGTACTTTGTGTGTGTGCGCTGCCCAACATGCTCCTCTGCTCCTAAAACCAGCAATGTCACCATGCGACGACACGTAGTCATGCCCGTGAAAAATAAAATGGGGGGGACCAGTACTTTTTAGAGGCGGTATAGGACCAAATATGATTCATTAGTATTGCGGTACTATACTAGTACCGGTATACCGTACAACCCTAATATATATATATACACACACCCATATATATATATATATATATATATATATATACACACACATATATATACACTATATAGCCAAAAGTTTGTCTAGCCATCCAAATGAGAATGACTAATCACTTGGCCCGGTGTATCAAATCAAGCACTTAGGCATGGAGACTGTTTCTACAACTATTTATGAAAGAATGAGCCGCTTTCAGTGATTTCCAGCATGAAACTGTCATAGGATGCCACCTGTGCAACAAATCCAAATTTCCTCGCTCCTAAATATTCCAAAGTCAACTTTATTCTAAGAAAAGTGAAGAGTTTGGGAACAACAGCAACTCAGCCACCAAGTGGTAGGCCAGGTAAACTGACAGAGAGGTCAGTATAGTGCAAAGACTTTCTGCACAGTCACTTGCTACAGAGCTCCAAACTTCATGTCACCTTCCAATTAGCCCACGTACAGTACGCAGAGAGCTTCATGGAATGGGTTTCCATGGCCGAGCAGCTGCATCTAAGCCATACATCACCAAGTCCAATGCAAAGCGTGGGATGCAGTGGTGTAAAGGACATCACCACTGGACTCTAGAGCAGTGGAGACGCCTTCTCTGGACTGATGAATCACACTTTTCCATCTGGCAATCTGATGGACCAGTCTGGGTTTGGAGGTTGCCAGGAGAACGCTACATTTCGGACTGCATTGAGTGTGAAATTTGGTGGAGGAGGATTTATGCTGTGGGGTTGTTTTTCAGGAGTTGGGCTTGGCCCCTTAGTTCCAGTGAACGGAACTTTGAATGCTCCAGGATACCAAAATATTTCGGACAATTCCATGCTCCCAACCTGGTGGGAACAGTTTGGAGCGGGCCCCTTCCTCCTCCAACATGACTGTGCACCAGTGCACAAAGCAAGGTCTATAAGGACATGGGTGACAGAGTCTGGTGAGGATGAACTTGACTGGCCTGTACAGAGTCCTGACCTGAACCCGATAGAACACCTTTGGGGATGAATTAGAACGGAGACTGAGAGCCAGGCCTTCTCCACCAACATCAGTGTGTGACCTCACCAATGCACTTTTGGTAGAAAATTGCTATAAAGACACTCCGCAACCTTGTGGACAGCCTTCCCCGAAGAGTTGAAGCTGTAATAGCTGCAAAAGGTCATATTGAACCCTATGGTTAGGAATGGGATGGCACTTCAAGGTCATATGTGGTGATACTTTTGGCAATATAGTGTAATATATATATATATATATACATATATATTTATTTATTTATTTATATATATTTATATATATATATATATATATATATATATATATATATATATATATATATATATATTTATATATATATATATATATATATATATATATATATTTACATATAAATAAATATATATATATATATATATATATATATATTTATATATTTATATATAAATAAATATATATATATATATACATATATATATATATATATATATATATATATATATATATATATATATATACAGTTTGAGAATCCCTGGCATGAGACATTGTGTAATCATATAATATAATATATAATAATATAATATAATATAACAAAACTGTGACATTGTGTAATAACATAATAACTAACCACTTTGCTGCTCCATATGAACATAATTATAACACGAATATAGCGTTCAAACTCTTTTTGTGTTGATTTTAGAGGCCTTTTCTGAGAAACATTGTGTGTGTGTACGTGTGTGTGTGTGTGTGTGTGTGCGTGTGTGTGTGTGTGTGTGTGTGCGCGCACAGCTGGCAGCAAGGCCACACCCCCCTCTGACATCTCACCTGTGAGGAAATATTCATTAAAGCTTCTCAAATGCCAGCCCGCTAATTGGCTAGCACCTGCATGCTAGCTGCGGCGTGATGAATGTTGCTCCGCCCTCCCGACCTCTCTCGCCCCGTCAGGGGGAGAGAGAGAGAGAGAGAGAGAGAGAGAGAGAGGAAAAGTGCAGAGTAAATATTGAACGTGGGACTAAACTCCTGCAGAGGAGGATGATGACGATGATGAAGATGGTCCTAATTAAGGAGCACTTAATCACAAACACCTGTGTTATTGATGTGAACCCCCGCCCCTCCCCCACCTGTTGTCTAATCCTCTTTTAATATGGCGGCAAATATGCAAATGAGCCGTGCAATATCGCCAGCAGCCGAGAGCGAGACCTCGTCAGGACGACCTCATAACAAGTCGGCTAATTAAGACTTTCATAAAGAGGAGCCGGGACCAGGTCTTGGTCTGAGGGGACCGGGACGCGGGTCGGATCCCGTGTCAATGAATAGGCGGCCTTTCTAAGAATAATGAATTAAAAAAAAAAAACGGTACAATACTGCCTTTGAAAAATACCAGTACTATCTTTTTTTCCCGGCATGTTGGGCAGCGCACACACACAGAGTACTTACAAGCAGACACAGTGTGTGGACAGAAAAGCAGAGGAGCATGTTGGGCAGCGCACACACACAGAGTACTTACAAGCAGACACAGTGTGTAGACAGAAAAGGGAGAATGGACATATTTTGGTTTAAAAAGTCAAGATAAAGGTGAAGTTATAACACTGAAACACCCTCAGGAAGAGCTGCTTTAACACATGACTAGCTAGCTAGCGGCTAACGTCCATCCACAGTGTTTTAGCTACACTTTTCCACTTTGCATCAGTCCATCTTAGATGAGCTCGGGCCCAGCGAAGCCTTTCTGGGTGTTGTTGATAAATGGCTG
Source organism: Nerophis lumbriciformis (assembly GCF_033978685.3). Lineage (NCBI taxonomy): Eukaryota > Metazoa > Chordata > Actinopteri > Syngnathiformes > Syngnathidae > Nerophis > Nerophis lumbriciformis. Next base: position 1,370,820 of record NC_084565.2, read on the forward strand.
TGGCTTTGCATAGTAGAGTTTTAACTTGCACTCACAGATGTAGCGACCAACCGTAGTTACTGACAGTGGGTTTCTGAAGTGTTCCTATATGTGGTGATATCCTTTACACACTGATGTGGCTTTTGGATGCAGTACCGCCTGAGGGATCCAAGGTGCGTAATATCATGGCTTACGTGCAGTGATTTCTCCAGATACTCTGAACCCTTTATTGATATCACGGAGCGTAGATGGTGAAATCCCTCAATTCCTTGTTGAGAAATGTTGTTCTTAAACAATTTGCTCAGGCATTTGTTGACAAAGTGGTGAACCTCACCCCGTTTTTGTTTGTGAATGACTGAGCATTCATACCCAATCATGGCACCCACCTGTTCCCAAATAGCCTGTTCACCTGTGGGATGTTCCAAATAAGTCGTTGACGAGCATTCCTCAACTTTCTCAGTCGAGGCGTTTCCGGGTGTTGTTGATAAATGGCTGTGGCTTTGCATAGTAGAGTGTGAACATGAAATATCTTGTCTTTGCAGTCTATTCAATTGAATATAAGTTGAACAGGATTTGTTGTATTCTCTTTTTATTTACCATTTACACAACCTGACAACTTCACTAGTTTTGGCTTTCGTACGATGTATTGTACGACCTTTTATGTTACGGTGGTGCTAGCGCCCCCTGGAGGACCGGCAAAAAAACATCTGTGCTGAGTTGTAATACACTTTTCCACCACTTGCGGCAGTAATGACAGTAATAAACAAACAGGAGAAGCCTGACGCTAAGGTGCACATTTAAGCGCAAAAAGTTATGACTAAAGTAAGTCTTGAATTTTGAGTTAATTAAAGATATATTAGTATTATTTATAATTAATTTCGTTAAAATGTCTTTATTGTTGCCCTGCGTGATTGTATGAAATGTTATTTTTCATCAGTGCCTTCTTTTGGGTTCATATCTTTTGACGAGCTTCCATGTAATTATTGAACGCAATTAAGATGGAGAGTAAGATTGCAAATTCAGTGTAATTATTTGAGTTGTTTAAAACTACAATTTTCATTGTCTTTTATACCTTATACATTGTTAGCATTAGCATTAGCATTTTCTTCTGCAGGTTGCAAAAAGAGTGCGTATTTTTCCATAAGTTGTTCATAAGCGCCAGAATAGCATTTGTGGGTGTGGTCATCTTTATCTCCGACCTCGTTACCAAGTTTCGGGGGATTTGGACGAAGACTAGTTATTATTAATACAGATTATTTACACGGTAATGACATAAAAAAAACGGTAATTTAAAAAAAGCAAGGGCGTAAATACCAGCACCAATAAATAGGACATTTTTGGGGAGAATTTAGCATTTTTGGGGTTTAGTTACTATTAATAACACGTTATTAACACGTTAATGTCATCAAAACAAACAAATGTTTTCAACACAAAGGTAGCACAAACTATTTGGACACCTTTAGGGAGATTTTGACATAGTTGGGGGGGGGGGGGGGGATCTAGTTATCATTATTACGTTAATTACACATTAATAACAAAAACCATAAGACGTTAACTTAAAGACCGTAAAGTCACAGATGAAAAATGTTTGCAGCACAAACGAGTTGGACACGTTTGGGGAGATTTGGACATAGTTGGTGTCTAATTATCATTAATAACACAATAATTACACATTAATAACATTAAAAAAAACAAATATGGCTTTTGTTTTTGTTGCATTATTAGATATTGAAGTTTAAAAAATGTCCGATTTTATGGAGTATTTGTTTCTGTCTAAATGGAAAGAAAACAAATAGACTTAGTAAGAAAAGGCCATATTATTTTGCGGGCCAAATAAAACGAGGTGGCGGGCCAGTTGTCTTGAGTTTGACACCCGTGACCTGGCGAGAGCGTCCTCCTGGGTGAAGGTCCCTGGGACTTCTTCTCAGGCCGCCCCACCTCTGCAGCTGCCCCCCGGGGCTTGAATCCACGCTCGCCGGCCACCAAAGTGTGACGCCTCGCCTCCCGGTAGGCACCTTCTCGCCGCCTCACCTCGCCGCAGGACATTGGGGCGAGACGGTTGTAGCACGCCGACCTCTGAACTCACGCGCGTGACAAAACTTTGCGCTCCAAACGTCTTGTTGGGAAGTCTGAGCTCGCTCTTCTTCCATGGACCATGCGGCTCCTTAGCGCCGCCCTAGTGGCTCTCTGGAGCTTTTTCAAAAAATGTATGAAAAATGGAAAAAGATGAGGGGAAAAAAATCTATTTTTGTTTTAATATGGTTTCTGTAGGAGGACAAACATGACACAAAACTCCCAAATTGTTACAAAGCACACTGTTTATATTAAACATGCTTCACTGATTCGAGTATTTGGCGAGCGCCGTTTTGTCCTACTAATTTTGGCGGTCCTTGAACTCACCAGAGTTTGTTTACATGTATAACTTTCTCCGACGTTTTATGCCACTTCTTTTTCTGTCTCATTTTGTCCACCAAACTTTTAAGGTTGTGCATGAAAGGTGAGTTTTGTTGATGTTATTGACTTGTGTGGAGTGCTAATCAGACATATTTGGTCACTGCATGACTGCAAGCTAATCGATGCTAACATGCTATTTAGGCTAGCTATATGTACATATTGCATCATTATGCCTCATTTAGTCCTCTTAATTCTATGACACACAATCTGTATGTAAAATGGCTTTTAATTTTTTGCGGCTCCAGACAGATTTGTTTTTGTATTTTTGGTCCAATATGGCTCTTTCAACATTTTGGGTTGCCGACCCCTGCCCTAAGACATTACTGCCAAATCTACCTTTGCCTGCACGCTACAGAAAAAGTCCTGCGAAAAAGAAGCTGGAAATAGTTTGAGATGTTTCCCTGAATCTCTCTGAACAATTCGGCCTGTGAGCCAACATGAAATGTTGTCAAGTCTTTAGCTTGCGTGACCAGGTGCGTCTCAGGTGAGTGCACTTGTGGGGCGCATTTAAGTCTGGCTGTTGGATGAAGCACATCAACATATCCTCTAAATCTATTTTTACTTGCGTCTCACGAAATAACGACGCTATATATTCACCTGGAAACACACTGAACTCTTTTCTGGGATGTCTCCAAACAATTCGGCTTTGTTGTTTACTTACTGAAACTAATATTTGTTCAAAACAAAACGTTGAACACAGAACGAAGTGTTAGCCGTCGACGCTGTGATGGTTTTGAATAGTTGGCTGCTGGTTTGAGTGTTCAATGTAGAATTTTAACACTGTAGCCGATATAATTTGAATATTATTAACTTTCATACAATATCAAGTTTGTGATGCTAACATGTCAGGTGGAAAAATTATGAGGTGGTTTGCGACCCCAGCGTTAGGGCTTTACACTTTCTACACTGTTTGATTGGTGGTTTAGTAATTGGTGTGGGCGTGGCTTATACGAGTGTGTCTCTTCATTCAAACGGCTGAGCCTTGACCCCTGATTTTTAGCTGCAGTGGTATCAGTGAGAAGGTATTTAGCGCTAGCTGGTTAGCATACCGTATTTTCCGCACTATAAGGCGCACCGGATTATTAGCCGCACCTTCAATGAATTACATATTTCATAACTTTGTCCACCAATAAGCCGCCCCGGATTATAAGCCGCGCCTACGCTGCGCTAAAGGGAATGTCAAAAAAACAGTCAGATAGTTCAGTCAAACTTTAATAATATATTGAAAACCAGCGTTCTAACAACTCTGTCCCAAAATGTACGCAAATGTGCAATCACAAACATAGTAAAATTCAAAATGGTGTAGAGCAATAGCAACATAATGTTGCTCGAATGTTAATGTCACAACACACAAAATAAACATAGCGCTCACCTTCTGAAGTTATTCTTCATTCGTAAATCCTTCGAATTCTTCGTCTTCGGTGTCCGAATTGAAAAGTTGCGCAAGCGTGGGATCCAAAATGGCCGGTTCCGTCTCGTCGAAGTAATCGGAGTCAGTGTCGCTGTTGTTGTCCAGTAGTTCTGTGAATCCTGCCTTCCGGAAAGCTCGGACCACAGTTGTGACCGAAATATCTGCCCAGGCATTTACGATCCACTGGCAAATGTTGGCGTATGTCGTCCGGCGCTGTCTGCCCGTCTTAGTGAAGGTGTGTTCGCCTTCGGAGCTGTGTGAAAAAAGCCACCCGGCCTCTTCGCGTAAACTTCCCTTAACCACTCGCTCATCTTTTCTTCATCCATCCATCCCTTCGAGTTAGCTTTTATGATGACGCCGGCTGGAAAGGTCTCTTTTGGCAAGGTCTTCCTTTTGAATATCACCATGGGTGGAAGTTAGCATGGCAAGCTAGAACCACAGTGAAGGATGACTTCTCATTCCCTGTGGTGCGAATATTCACCGTACGTGCTCCCGTTCCACAGTGCGGTTCACAGGAATATCAGTTGCTGTGAAATACGGTAGTAATCCGTGTGCGGATGGAGAGATTGCGTCTTTTTATGAACCGGATCCTTGTCGCTTAGTAGGAGCCATTTTGTGGTCTTTACAGATGTAAACAGGAAATGAAACGTACGGTGATATCCGCGCGTTTTTTCTTCTTCTTCCGGGGGCGGGTGGTTGCTTACAGTAGAAGAAGAAGCGCTTCCTGTTCTATGGGGGCGGGTGCTTTCCTTGGCGGTTGCTTGCGTAGAAGAAGAAGCGCTTCCTGTTCTACCGGGAAAAAAGATGGCGGCTGTTTACCGAAGTTGCGAGATCGAAACTTTATGAAAATGAATCGTAATAAAGCGCACCGGGTTATAAGGCGCACTGTCAGATTTTGAGAAAATGTGTGGTTTTTAGGTGCGCCTTATAGTGCGGAAAATACGGTATATGCATACTAACGTGCATTTTAAGCCAAGATATTAATGAATTACAAAGACAAAACTGCCAAATCTATGTTTGCATGCATTTTATGAAAAAACTACACTATTTAATTACCTTAAAACACATTGAATTTTGTTCTGCAATGTCTGCAAACAATTCGGCTTTGGCGTTCAGTGTTTCCCACAGGACAGGCATCTATTTGTGGTGGTGTGGTCGGCGGGGGGGGCGGCAGCGGCGATGACCAAGAAGAACGCGGAGTTGGAATATAATTACAACATTTTATGTACATATTTATATACAGATTTGAACAATTAGTGATTCACTGAAATATATTTATTAATTGTGGTTCTTACAAAAAATATATCTTATAAAATATAAAAGCTAAAATGTCTCTTAAAGCTCTGCCCCTTTAATTAGTGAATACTAAATAATTTAACTTTAGCCTACTACTACAACCATATTATTTACCAGCAACATGAAGTGAAACAGAGGCAGAGGTGTCCTGCCACAGTCAGTCAACCTCCTCCTCCTCCTCCTGCTGAACAGGTCGCACCTGTGGTCCGGACTGTAGGCCTACCTCCTCTCCAAGTCCAGCCCTTTTCGGCCGTTGAAAATATTTTTCTATACTCATCTGTGTGAAGGAGTGAACATCCAACATTAGAATTTATTACTAACGAGCAGAAGCGCTCTATGTACAGTGCCGTCTAACCAGCAGCTCAACACATGCAGGGTTCAACGTTAAGGTTTTTTTCTACTTGTCCGACTTCTCAAATCTACTTGCCCCAATATTTTTACTTGTCCTGCCTAGGTTTTTTTCTGGCTGTGTAGTGCTCATGGCTTATATCTTACTAAAATTCTTCCCGTTGATTATTTACAACACTACACAGTATTTATTATTATTATTATCTATAATTACATTTAAATGGCATTGCATACATGTAAAATTAAATGCTATTTCACATTATTTGACCAGTAGCAGTTACACCCATCTGAACAGGTCAGCCACCTGTTTAAAGCCCAATCACAGTTGAAATCTTGAAATGAAGGGCCTTTAATGGCCAAAACATTAACCTGGACAACATTTTAACAGCTGGTTGGCTCAGATTTTATTATTTTCATTGCATCCACATGCTGCAGTGGACAGTGGACAATTTAGCTTCAGTCAACGTGTGTTTATTGACAACAGGGTTATAACCTGGACACGTTAGCTCGTCGGAATGAAAACAGGTGACCGAGTCTAACAGCGGCGGTGTTAATGAAGCAGCGTCAGGCGAAACCGTCAGTGAAACGCTCGGTGAAATCGCGGATTAACGTTAAATATATGACGAGCCGCGAGCGATGCAGCTATAACCTATCTACCTATAACACCTGTAAAAATGAAGCAATGCTACCACGCTAGCAAGCGTTAGCTAGCCGGCTATGAGCCACCAAGCTGCTAACTATCGCCAAAAGGCACCATTTAAGTTTTTTTCCCCATGGCATCCTGGATCAAGGCTTTCAGCAGCTTTTGGACGTTTGAGGTAGAAACGTAGGAAGCGCCATCATTATGAAAAGTAGTCGGCGAGTATTTTGGTCCCGTCCGTCCGTCCCTCTTCTTCTTCTTCTTCTGGCCCACCAGGTGAATTAAGTGCTATTGGCGGAGTTACAATGCATACCGCCACCTACTGCACCGGAGGTGTAACTACAAGCAACATTCACAGACAGTCCCATTGCTTTTATGAGCGGTCGAGCGAGTCAAAAGCCGAAAAATCCATTTGTGGCGGACATAATTCTTTCGTGGCGGGCCGCCACAAATAAATGAATGTGTGGGAAACACTGTGGTGTGGTATCAGTGAGAAGGTATTTAGTGCTAACGTCCTTCAGGGTGCATTTTCAAACCAAACTGTTGAATGAATTACAAAGACAAAACTGCCAAATTTTAGTTTGCATGCTTTTTACGAAAAAACGACACTATTTAATTACCTTAAAACACATTGAATTTTGTTCTGCAATGTCTGCAAACAATTCGGCTTTGGCGTTTACTTACTAAATTAAACATTTATTTCAAATCAACAACTACGAGACTAAGCAATAACAGTCAAAATTGTGATAGTTTTGAACGTTGTTGGCCGCTGGTTTGAGTCGTGTTCAATGTAGAATTTTAACACTTTAGCCGATAAAATCTGTATCTTCTTAGCTTTCTTACGATGTAAAGTTTGTGATGCTAACATGTGAGGTAGAAAAATTATGAGGTGGTTTGCGACCCCAGCATTAGAGCTTTACACTTTCTACACTGCTTGATTGGTGGGTTAGTAATTGGTGTGGGCGTGGCTTATACGAGTGTGTCTCTTCATTCAAACGGCTGACCCTTGACCCCTGATTTTTAGCTGCAGTGGTATCAGTGAGAAGGTATTTAGTGCTAGCTGGTTAGCATATATGCATGCTAACGTGCATTTTAAGCCAAGATATTAATGAATTACAAAGACAAAACTGCCAAATCTATGTTTGCATGCATTTTATGAAAAAACTACACTATTTAATTACCTTAAAACACATTGAATTTTGTTCTGCAATGTCTGCAAACAATTCGGCTTTGGCGTTTACTTACTAAATTAAACATTTATTTCAAATCAACAACTACGAGACTAAGCAATAACAGTCAAAATTGTGATAGTTTTGAACGTTGTTGGTCGCTGGTTTGAGTCGTGTTCAATGTAGAATTTTAACACTTTAGCCGATAAAATCTGTATCTTCTTAGCTTTCTTATGATGTAAAGTTTGTGATGCTAACATGTGAGGTAGAAACGTTATGAGGTGGTTTGCGACCCCAGCGTTAGAGCTTTACACTTTCTACACTGTTTGATTGGTGGTTTAGTAATTGGTGTGGGCGTGGCTTATACGAGTGTGTCTCTTCATTCAAACGGCTGACCTTTGACCCCTGATTTGTAGCTGCAGTGGTATCAGTGAGAAGGTATTTAGAGCTAGCTGGTTAGCATATATGCATGCTAACGTGCATTTTAAGCCCAGCTATTAATGAATTACAAAGACAAAACTGCCAAATCTATGTTTGCATGCATTTTACGAAAAAAACGATACTATTTAATTACCTTAAAACACATTGAATTTTGTTCTGCAATGTCTGCAAACAATTCGGCTTTGGCGTTTACTTACTAAATTACATTTTTATTTCAAATCAACAACTACGACACTAAGCAATAACCGTCAACATTGTAATGGCTTTGAATGTTGTTGGTCGCTGGTTTGAGTCGTGTTCAATGTAGAATTTAAACACTTTAGCCGATAAAATCTGTATCTTTTTAGCTTTGTTGTGATGTAAAGTTTGTGATGCTAACATGTGAGGTAGAAACGTTATGAGGTGGTTTGCGACCCCAGCGTTAGAGCTTTACACTTTCTACACTGTTTGATTGGTGGTTTAGTAATTGGTGTGGGCGTGGCTTATATACGAGAGTGTCGCCTAGGGTCTCATATAGCACCTGACCTTTGAACCCTGATTTTTAGCTGCAGTGGTATCAGTGAGAAGGTATTTAGTGCTAATGTCCTTTAGGGTGCATTTTCAAACCAAACTGTTGAATGAATTACAAAGACAAAACTGCCAAATTTATGTTTGCATGCATTTTACAAAAAAACTACACTATTTAATTATCTTAAAACACATTGAATTTTGTTCTGCAATGTCTGCAAACAATTCGGCTTTGGCGTTTACTTACTAAATTAAACATTTATTTCAAAACAACAACTACGAGACTAAGCAATAACAGTCGAAATTGTGATAGTTTTGAATGTTGTTGGCCGCTGGTTTGAGTCGTGTTCAATGTAGAATTTTACCACTTTAGCCGATAAAATCTGTATCTTATTAGCTTTCTTGCGATGTAAAATTTGTGATGCTAACATGTGAGGTAGAAACGTTATGAGGTGGTTTGCGACCCCAGCGTTAGGGCTTTACACTTTCTACACTGTTTGATTGGTGGGTTAGTAATTGGTGTGGGCGTGGCTTATACACAAGAGTATCGCCGAGGGTCTCGTCTCATATAGCACTTGACCTTTGACCCCTGATTTTATCTGCAGTGGTATCAGTGAGAAGGTATTTAGTGCTAACGTCCTTTAGGGTGCATTTTCAAACCAAACTGTTGAATGAATTACAAAGACAAATGTGCCAAATTTATGTTTGCATGCTTTTTACAGAAAAACTACACTAAAAAATCACCTGAAAACACATTGAATTTTGTTTTGAAATATTTTAAAACAATTCGGTTTTAATATTTACTTACTGAACTAAACATTTATTTCAAACCAACAACTATGAAACTAAGCAATAACAGTCAAAATTGTGATAGTTTTGAACGTTGTTGGTCGCTGGTTTGAGTCGTGTTCAATGTTGAATTTTAACACTTTAGCCGATAAAATCTGTATTTTCTTAGCTTTCTTACGATGTAAAGTTTGTGATGCTAACATGTGAGGTAGAAACGTTATGAGGTGGTTTGCGACCCCAGCGTTAGGGCTTTACACTTTCTACACTGTTTGATTGGTGGTTTAGTAATTGGTGTGGGCGTGGCTTATATACGAGTGTGTCGCCGAGAGTCTCGTCTCATATAGCACTTGACCTTTGACCCCTGATTTTATCTGCAGTGGTATCAGTGAGAAGGTATTTAGAGCAAACGTCCTTCAGGGTGCATTTTCAAACCAAACTGTTGAATGAATTACAAAGACAAAACTGCCAAATTTATGTTTGCATGCATTTTACGAAAAAACTACACTATTTAATTACCTTAAAACACATTGAATTTTGTTCTGCAATGTCTGCAAACAATTCGGCTTTGGCGTTTACTTACTAAATTAAACATTTATTTCAAATCAACAACTACGAGACTAAGCAATAACAGTCAAAATTGTGATAGTTTTGAACGTTGTTGGTCGCTGGTTTGAGTCGTGTTCAATGTAGAATTTTAACACTTTAGCCGATAAAATCTATATCTTATTAGCTTTCTTGCGATGTAAAGTTTGTGATGCTAACATGTGAGGTAGAAACGTTATGAGGTGGTTTGCGACCCCAGCGTTAGGGCTTCACACTTTCTACACTGTTTGATTGGTGGTTTAGTAATTGGTGTGGGCGTGGCTTATATACGAGAGTGTCGCCGAGGGTCTCGTCTCATATAGCACTTGACCTTTGACCCCTGATTTTATCTGCAGTGGTATCAGTGAGAAGGTATTTAGTGCTAACGTCCTTCAGGGTGCATTTTCAAACCAAACTGTTGAATGAATTACAAAGACAAAACTGCCCAATTTATGTTTGCATGCATTTTACGAAAAAACTACACTATTTAATTACCTTAAAACACATTGTATTTTGTTCTGCAATGTCTGCAAACAATTCGGCTTTGGCGTTTACTTACTAAATTAAATTTTTATTTCAAATCAACAACTAGGAGACTATACAATAACAGTCGAAATTGTGATAGTTTTGAACGTTGTTGGTCGCTGGTTTGAGTCGTGTTCAATGTAGAATTTTAACACTTTAGCCGATAAAATCTGTATCTTATTAGCTTTCTTGCGATGTAAAGTTTGTGATGCTAACGTGAGGTAGAAACGTTATGAGGTGGTTTGCGACCCCAGCGTTAGGGCTTTACACTTTCTACACTGTTTGATTGGTGGGTTAGTAATTGGTGTGGGCGTGGCTTGTACACGAGAGTGTCGCCGAGGGTCTCGTCTCATATAGCACTTGACCTTTGACCCCTGATTTTATCTGCAGTGGTATCAGTGAGAAGGTATTTAGTGCTAACGTCCTTTAGGGTGCATTTTCAAACCAAACTGTTGAATGAATTACAAAGACAAATGTGCCAAATCTATGTTTGCATGCTTTTTACAGAAAAACTACACTAAAAAATCACCTGAAAACACATTGAATTTTGTTTTGAAATATTTTAAAACAATTCGGTTTTAATATTTACTTACTGAACTAAACATTTATTTCAAACCAACAACTATGAAACTAAGCAATAACGGTCGAAATTGTGATAGTTTTGAACGTTGTTGGCCGCTGGTTTGAGTCGTGTTCAATGTAGAATTTTAACACTTTAGCTGATAAAATTTGTACCTTCTTAGCTTTCTTGCGATGTAAAGTTTGTGATGCTAACATGTGAGGTAGAAACGTTATGAGGTGGTTTGCGACCCCAGCGTTAGGGCTTTACACTTTCTACACTGTTTGATTGGTGGTTTAGTAATTGGTGTGGGCGTGGCTTATATACGAGTGTGTCGCCGAGGGTCTCGTCTCATATAGCACCTGACCTTTGAACCCTGATTTTTATCTGCAGTGGTATCAGTGAGAAGGTATTTAGAGCTAACGTCCTTTAGGGTGCATTTTCAAACCAAACTGTTGAATGAATTACAAAGACAAAACCGCCAAATCTATGTTTGCATGCATTTTACGAAAAAACGACACTATTTAATTATCTTAAAACACATTGTATTTTGTTCTGCAATGTCTGCAAACAATTCGGCTTTGGCGTTTACTTACTAAATTTAACATTTATTTCAAAACAACAACTACGAGACTAAGCAATAACAGTCAAAATTGTGATAGTTTTGAACGTTGTTGGTCGCTGGTTTGAGTCGTGTTCAATGTTGAATTTTAACACTTTAGCCGATAAAATCTGTATTTTCTTAGCTTTCTTACGATGTAAAGTTTGTGATGCTAACATGTGAGGTAGAAACGTTATGAGGTGGTTTGCGACCCCAGCGTTAGGGCTTCACACTTTCTACACCGTTTGATTGGTGGTTTAGTAATTGGTGTGGGCGTGGCTTATATACGAGTGTGTCGCCGAGGGTCTCGTCTCATATAGCACCTGACCTTTGAACCCTGATTTTTCAGCTGCGGCGCCCCCTATTGGTCCTCGGCGGTGTCGGCGAGAAGGTATTTAGCGCTAAGCGCCGATCGCAGGCCGTGACGGGCGTTGTTGGCTCGCCGCGGAGGGGGAGGTGGCGGGTGCAAAAAAAAAAAAGTCATATTAGCAAAAATAAATGTTGGTGGGTTGCGAGCGAGCGCCTGATGATGATGTGTGTCTCGGGCAAATTGGCGGTAATGAGTCAAGAGACTGCGTCGGTTCGCATGCATTAAAACAGCCATCATTAGGAAATTAGGCCCAGATTAGTCCTGTTAATGACACCAGGGAGGGGGGGCATGCGGGTGGAGGGGGGGGGGGGGGGCGTGCTCCCAGATGTCGGGACGCGGCGGCGTGACGAAGCATCAACCGCCAGCGACAGCTCCCTCCCTCTCTTCCTGGCGCCACTTGAAATGCAAACGAGGCGGGCGGAGCGTGGAGGGGTGGGTGGGGGGGGCGACTGCTAATGAGAGCGGATCCTGGAGCGAGAGAGAGGAGGGGGGGCGAATAATTTAAAAGAGGAGAGGAGCGATGAGAAGACGCGGCAGCGGGAACTCTGATGTCCCCAATTAGGAGGGATGTCGCCCCCCCGCCCGGGCGCCGGCGATAAAGCCCTCACTCGGTATTCGCCGTCACACGGCTCCGACACTGTTAACATTCTAATATGTCGGCCGTGCGCGCCAACATTAATTACTCGGCCATGTGGATCTCCTTAATGTTTGCTCCCCGATGGAAGCCAGAGCCGGGGCTTAGCGGCGCTACATGAGAAAATAATACGTCCTATTTACCCAAGCAGCACGCCGTCCTCATATTGACTTTCCCACCGCCAATTATTCTCGCTATTCTAACAGCAAACGCCGGGTTTCTTCTTCCCCGCGCCCGAAGGCGAGGTCGCCGACGTCCGGCGTTCATGGTCACCTTGGTCGGCCATCTTGTTCCTCGCCGGGAGAACATCACACGCCCGCTTGTACGGCGGCGGCGGCGGCCGTGCATTATTAATCAAGGCAGGTGGGGGGGGGGCGGCAGCTGCAGTCTGACTTTAACGAACTAATCATCTCCTAATTGACTCGGCGCCGCAGTCCTTCATGCAACAAGAAGGAGAAAAAAAGAAGAAGCAAAATGTCATCTTTTTAAAAGTGAGTGACGCTCTTAAGGAGGAGCACATCAATTTGACTCCAACTTGTCTTCCTTCGCTCGGCGAGGCTTTGGAAGTCACGCACTGCCCCCTGCTGGGGGGGAGAGGGAGGTCGGCGCCGGGCCTCAAACGCAGTCGGCTGAAGAGGTCACGGCCAACTGACCTCCTGAATGTGACACGCTCAGAAGTACTCACTCATCAATAAATACAACATATATTTACTTATTTTTATTTTTTATATCAACAAAAAGGAATTGTCTTGCTGTGAAATGTTAAGGTGGTATTATTAAATAAGTGTGTTATTGTTTGTTGTCAAATGTTAAGGTGGTATTATTAAATAGGTGTAATTGTTTGGTTGTCAAATGTTAAGGTGGTATTATTACATAAGTGTATAATAGTTTTGTTGTCAAATGTTAAGGTGGTATTATTAAATAAGTGTTATTGTTTGTTGTCAAATTTTAAGGTGGTATTATTAAATAAGTGTATAATAGTTTTGTTGTCAAATGTTAAGGTGGTATTATTAAAAAGGTGTGTAATTGTTTGGTTGTCAAATATTAAGGTGGCATTATTAAATAGGTGTATCATTGTTTTGTTGTCAAATGTTAAGGTGGTATTATTAAATAGGTGTGTAATTGTTTGGTTGTCAAATGTTAAGGTGGTATTATTAAATAAGTGTGTTATTGTTTGTTGTCAAATGTTAAGGTGGTATTATTTAATAGGTGTAATTGTTTGGTTGTCAAATGTTAAGGTGGTATTATTTAATAGGTGTAATTGTTTGGTTGTCAAATGTTAAGGTGGTATCATCAAATAAGTGTAATTGTTTGGTAGTCAAATGTTAAGGTGGTATTATTTAATAAGTGTATAATTGTTTGGTTGTCAAATGTTAAGGTGGTATTATTAAATATGTGTATAATTGTTTGGTTGTCAAATGTTAAGGTGGTATTATTAAATAAGTGTATAATTGTTTGTTTGCCAAATGTTAAGGTGGTATCATCAAATAAGTGTAATTGTTTGGTAGTCAAATGTTAAGGTGGTATTATTAAATAAGTGTATAATTGTTTGGTTGTCAAATGTTAAGGTGGTATTACTAAATAGGTGTATAATTGATTGGTAGTCAAATGTTAAGGTAGTATTATTAAATAGGTGTATAATTGTTTGGGTGTCAAAAATTAAGGGGGTATTATTAAATAAGTGTGTAATTGTTTTGTTGTCAAATGTTAAGGTGGTATTAAAAATAAATGTATAATTGTTTGGTTGTCAAATGTTAAGGTGGTATTAATAAATAAATGTATGATTGTTTGGTTGTTTAATGTTAAGGTGGTATTATTAAATAAATGTATAACTGTTTGGTTGTCAAATGTTAAGGTAGTATTATTAAATAATTGTATAATTGTTTGGTTGTCAAATGTTAAGGTGGTATTATTAAATAGGTATATAATTGTTTTGTTGTCAAATGTTAAGGTGGTATTATTAAATAGAAGTGTAATTGTTTTGTTGTCAAATGTTAAGGTGGTATTATTAAATAGGTGTATAATTGTTTGGTGGATAAAATATTAACGCGGTTTTATGAAATACGTGTTTAATTGTTTTGTTGTCAAATGTTAAGGTGGTATTATTAAAAAGCTGTGTAATTGTTTGATTGTCAAATGTTAAGGTGGTATTATTAAATAGGTGTGTAATTGTTTTGTTGTCAAATGTTAAGGTGGTATTAATAAATAAGTGTATAATTGTTTAGTTGTCAAATGTTAAGGTGGTATTATTAAATAGGTGTGTAATTGTTTGGTTGTCAAATGTTAAGGTGGTATTATTAAATAAGTGTATAATAGTTTTGTTGTCAAATGTTAAGGTGGTATTATTAAATAAGTGTATAATTGTTTCGTTGTCAAATGTTAAGGTGGTATTATTAAATAAGTGTATAATTGTTTGTTTTCACATGTTAAGGTGGTATTATGAAGTAAGTGTATAATTGTTTGGTTGTCAAATGTTAAGGTGGTATTATTAAATAAGTGTATAATTGTTTGTTTGTCAAATGTTAAAGGTGATATCATCAAATAAGTGTGTAATTGTTTGGTAGTCAAATGTTAAGGTGGTATTATTAAATAAGTGTATAATTGTTTGTTTGTCAAATGTTAAGGTGGTATTATTAAATACGTGTATAATTGTTTGGTTGTCAAAAATTAAGGGGGTATTATTAAATAAGTGTGTAATTGTTTTGTTGTCAAATGTTAAGGTGGTATTAATAAATAAATGTATAATTGTTTGTCAAATGTTAAGGTGGTATTTATAAATAAATGTATAATTGTTTGGTTGTTTAATGTTAAGGTGGTATTAATAAATAAATGTATAATTGTTTGTTTGTCAAATGTTAAGGTGGTATTTATAAATAAATGTATAATTATTTGGTTGTCAAATGTTAAGGTGGTATTTTTAAATAGGTATATAATTGTTTTGTTGTCAAATGTTAAGGTGGTATTATTAAATAGAAGTGTAATTGTTTTGTTGTCAAATGTTAAGGTGGTATTATTAAATAGGTGTATAATTGTTTTGTGGATAAAATATTAACGCGGTTTTATGAAATACGTGTTTAATTGTTTTGTTGTCAAATGTTAAGGTGGTATTATTAAAAAGGTGTGTAATTGTTTGATTGTCAAATATTAAGGTGGTATTATTAAATAGGTGTGTAATTGTTTGGTTGTCAAATGTTAAGGTGGTATTAATAAGTGTATAATTGTTTAGTTGTCAAATGTTAAGGTGGTATTAATAAATAAATGTATAATTGTTTGGTTGTCAAATGTTAAGGTGGTATTTTTAAATAGGTGTATAATTGTTTGGTTGTCAAAAGTTAAGGTGGTATTATTAAATAAGTGTATAATTGTTTGGTTGTCAACTGTTAAAGTGGTATTATTAAATACGTATATAATTGTTTTGCTGTCAAATGTTAAGGTGGTATTATTAAATAGGAGTGTAATTGTTTTGTTGTCAAATGTTAAGGTGGTTTTATTAAATAGGTGTATAATTGTTTGGTGGATAAAATATTAACGCGGTATTATGAAATACGTGTTTAATTGTTTTGTTGTCAAATGTTAAGGTGGTATTATTAAATAGGTGCATTATTGTTTGTTGTCAAATGTTAAGGTGGTATTATTAAATAAGTGTATAAATGTTTGGTTGTCAAATGTTAAGGTGGTAATATCTGTAATGTATAGGTGTATCATTGTTTGGTTGTCAATGTGCAGCACTCTGGAGACAGTTGTGTTGTCAATAGTGCGATATAAACAGTTAATAGTGCAACATTAACAGTTAATAGTGCGATATAAACAGTTTATAGCGTGATGTAAACAGTTGATAGTGCGATGTAAACAGTTAATACTGCGATATAAACAGTTAATAGTGCGATATAAACATTTAATAGTGCGATATAAACATTTAATGGTGCGAGGTAAACAGTTAATACTGCGATATAAACAGTTAATAGTGCGATATGAACAGTTGATAGTGTGATATAAACAGTTGATAGTGTGATATAAACAGTTAATAGTGCGATATAAACAGTTAATAGTGCGATATAATCAGTTAATAATGCGATATAAACAGTTGATAGTGCGATATAAACATTTAATAGTGCGAGGTAAACATTTAATACTGTGACATGAACAGTTAATAGTGCGATGTTTAAACAGTTAATACTGTGATATAAACAGTTATAGTGCGATATAAACAGTTAATAGTGCAATATAAACAGTTAATAGTGCGATATAAACAGTTAATAGTGTGATATAAATAAAGGGATTGGATTGGATAAATATTGTTGTTTTATTTGATCTGATTCAATATTTCTGACTTGATAAATAATACAACAATATACAACATTTCATGTGTATTTTGC
>NC_084565.2:1392500-1455000 GCF_033978685.3 Nerophis lumbriciformis
GTGTAATTAAGGTGTTATTAATGATAATTAGACACCACCAACTATGTCCAAATCTTCACAAACTTGTCCCAATCCTTAGTGCTGCAAAATAATTAGTTTGTGCCTTCACAGATTTTAATTAACATTTTGTTTTTTTTTATGTTATTAACGTGTTAATAATGTGTAATTAACATGTTATTAATGATAATTAGACGCCCCCAGCTATGTCAAAATCTCCTCGAACGTGCCACAATAGTTGTGCCGTAAACATTTTTGTTTGTGCCATTACCATTTTTTAAGTTATTAATGTTTTATGGTTTTTTATGGTATTAAGGTGTTCTTAATGATACTTAGACACCACCAACTATGTCCAAATCTTCACAAACTTGTCCCAATCCTTTGTGCTGCAAAATAATTAGTTTGTGCCGTCACGGATTTTAATAAAAAAAAAAAAATGTTTTATGTTATTAACGTGTAATTAACACGTTATCCAATCGTTTGTGCTGCAAAATAATTAGATTCTGCTCTCACGGATTTTAACTAATTAACATTTTGGTTTTCTATGTTATTAACGTGTAATTAACGCGTTAGTAATGATATTTAGACACCACCATCTATGTCGAAAATCTCCCCAAACGTGTCCCAATCGTTTGTGCTGTAAACATTTTAGTTTGTGCCATTACCGTTTTTAAGTTATTAACATCCATCCATCCATCTTCTTCCGCTTATCCGAGGTCGGGTCGCGGGGGCAGCAGCCTAAGCAGGGAAGCCCAGACTTTCCTCTCCCCAGCTACTTCGCCCAGCTCTTCCCGGGGGATTCCGAGGCGTTCCCAGGCCAGCCGGAAGACATAGTCTTCCCAACGTGTCCTGGGTCTTCCCCGTGGCCTCCTACCGGTTGGATGTGCCCTAAACACCTCCCGAGGGAGGCGTTCAGGTGGCAGACTGACCAGATGCCCGAACCACCTCATCTGGCTCCTCTCCATGTGGAGGAGCAGTGGCTTTACTTTGAGCTCCTCCCGGATGACAGAGCTTCTCACCCTATCTCTAAGGGAGAGACCCGCCACTCGGCAGAGGAAACTCATTTGGGCCGCTTGTACCCGTGATCTTGTCCTTTTGGTCATAACCCAAAGCTCATGACCATAGGTGAGGATGGGAACTGGGATCGACTGGTAAATTGAGAGCTTTGCCTTCCGTCTCAGCTCCTTCTTCACCACAACAGATCGATACAGCGTCCGCATTACTGAAGACGCTGCACCGATCCGCCTGTCGATCTCACCATCCACTCTTCCCTCACTTGTGAACAAGACTCCGAGGTACTTGAACTTCTCCACTTGGGGAAGGGTCTCCTCCCCAACCCGGAGATGGCATTCCACCCTTTTCCGGGCGAGAACCATGGACTCGGACTTGGAGGTGCTGATTCTCATCCCAGTCACTTCACACTCGACTGCGAACCGATCCAGTGAGAGCTGAAGATCCTGGCCAGATGAAGCCATCAGGACCACATCATCTGCAAAAAGCAGAGACCTAATCCTGCAGCCACCAAACCGGATCCCCTCAACGCCTTGACTGCGCCTAGAAATGCTGTCCATAAAAGTTATGAACAGCATCGGTGACAAAGGGCAGCCTTGGCGGAGTCCAACCTTCACTGGAAACGTGTCCGACTTACTGCCGGCAATGCGGACCAAGCTCTGACACTGATCGTACAGGTAGCGGACCGCCACAATCAGACAGTCCGATACCCCATACTCTCTGAGCAGTCCCCACAGGACTTCCCGAGGGACACGGTCGAATGCCTTCTCCAAGTCCACAAAGCACATGTAGACTGGTTGGGCAAACTCCCATGCACCCTCAAGGACCCTGCCCAGAGTATAGAGCTGGTCCACAGTTCCACGACCAGGAAGAAAACCACACTGTTCCTCCTGAATCCGAGATTCGACTATCTGGCGTAGCCTCCTCTCCAGTACACTTGAATATACCTTACCGGGAAAGCTGAGGAGTGTGATCCCACGATAGTTGGAACACACCCTCCGGTTCCCCTTCTTAAAGAGAGGAACCACCACCCCGGTCTGCCAATCCAGAGGTACCGCCCCCGATGTCCACGCGATGCTGCAGAGTCTTTTCAACCAAGACAGCCCCACAGCATCCAGAGCCTTAAGGAACTCCGGGCGGATCTCATCCATCCCCGGGGCCTTGCCACCGAGGAGCATTTTAACTACCTCAGCAACCTCAGCCCCATAAATGGAAGAGCCCACCACAGATACCCCAGGCACTGCTTCCTCATAGGAAGACGTGTTGGTGGGATTGAGGAGGTCTTCGAAGTATTCCCTCCACCGATCCACAACATCCGCAGTTGAGGTCAGCAGAACACCATCCTCACCATACACGGTGTTGACAGTGCACTGCTTCACCTTCCTGAGGCGGCGGATGGTGGTCCAGAATCGCTTCGAAGCCATCCGGAAGTCGTTTTCCATGGCTTTCCCGAACTCCTCCCATGTCCGGGTTTTTGCCTCTGTGACTGCTGAAGCCGCGGACCGCTTTGCCTGTCGGTACCTGTCCGCTGCCTCTGGAATCCTATGAGCCAAAAGAACTCGATAGGACTCCTTCTTCAGCTTGACGGCATCCCTCACCGCCGGTGTCCACCAACGGGTTCTAGGATTACCGCCAAGACAGGCACCAACTACCTTGCGGCCACAGCTCCAATCAGCCATCTCGACAATAGAGGTGCGGAACATGGTCCACTCGGACTCAATGTCCAGCACCTCCTTCGTGACATGTTCAAAGTTCTTCCGGAGGTGGGAATTGAAACTCTCTCTGGTTTGAGACTCTGACAGACGTTCCCAGCAGACCCTCACAATGCATTTGGGCCTTCCAGGTCTGTCCGGCATCCTCCCCCACCATCGCAGCCAACTCACCACCAGGTGGTGATCAGTAGAAAGCTCCGCCCCTCTCTTCACCCGAGTGTCCAAAACATGAGGCCGCAAATCTGATGAAACAACTACAAAGTCAATCATGGAACTGCGGCCTAGGGTGTCCTGGTGCCAAGTGCACATATGGACACCCTTATGCTTGAACATGGTGGTTGTTATGGACAATCTGTGACGAGCACAAAAGTCCAATAACAAAACACCACTCGGGTTCAGATCCGGGCGGCCATTCTTCCCAATCACGCCTCTCCAGGTTTCACTGTCGTTGCCAACATGAGCGTTAAAGTCCCCCAGTAGAAGAGGGGATCACCCGGGGAGCACTCTCCAGTACTCCCTCGAGTGAATCCAAAAAGGGTGGGTACTCTGAACTGCTGTTTGGTGCGTAAGCACAAACAACAGTCAGGACCCGTCCCCCCACCCGAAGGCGGAGGGAGGCTACCCTCTCGTCCACTGGGTTGAACTCCAACGTGCAGGCTTTGAGCCGGGGGGCAACAAGAATTACTACCCCAGCTCGTTGCCTCTCATTGCGTGCAACGCCAGTGTGGAAGAGAGTCCAGCCCCTCTCGAGAGAACTGGTTCCAGAGCCCTTGCTGTGCGTCGAGGTGAGTCCGACTATATCCAGCCGGAACTTCTCTATCTCGCGCACTAGCTCAGGCTCCTTCCCCCCCCAGCGAGGTGACGTTCCACGTCCCAAGAGCTAGCTTATGTAGCCAAGGATCGGACCGCCAAGTGCCCTGCCTTCGGCTTCCGCCCAGCTCACAATGCACCCAACCTCTATGGCCCCTCCCATGAGTGGTGAGCCCATTAGAGGGGGGACCCACGTTGCCTTTTCGGGCTGTGCCCGGCCGGGCTCGCCATCGTGCCACAACTCCGGGCCTGGCTCCAGACTGGGGCCCCGGTGACCCGCGTCCGGGCGAGGGAAATCTGAGTCCTTGTTGATGCATTCCTATAGAAGTCTTCGAGCTTGTTATTAACATCTTATGTTTTTTAATGGTATTAAAGTGTTAATAATGTGTTATTAACGTGTTAATAACGTGTTATTAACGATAATTAGACACACCCAACCTAGTCCAATTTTTCACAAACTTGTCCCAAATGTTTGTGCTGCAAAATATTTAGTTTGTGTCGTCACGGATTTTAATTAATTAACAATTTATTTTTTGTGTGTTACTAACGTGTATTTAAGATGTTATTAATGATAATTAGACACCAACTATGCCAAAATCTCCCCAAACGTACCCCGATCGTTTGTGCTGCAAACATTTTCATCTGTGACTTTACGATTTTTAAGTTATTAATGTTTTATGGTTTTTGTTATTAATGTGTAACTAACGTGTTAATAACTATCTTACTCTCGATCTTAATTGCGTTCAATAATTACATGGAAGCTCGTCAAAAGATATGAACCCAAAAGAAGGCACTGATGAAAAATAACATTTCATACAATCATGCAGGGCTACAATGAAGACATTTTAATTAAATTAATTATAAATAATAATAATATATCTTTAATTAACTCAAAATTTAAGACTTACTTTAGTCATAATTTTTTGCGCTTAAATGTGCACCTTAGCGTCAGGCTTCTCCTGTTTGTTTATTACTGTCATTACTGCCGCAAGTGGTGGAGAAGTGTATTACAACTCAGCACAGATGGTTTTTTTGGCGGCCCTCCAGGGGGCGCTAGTACCACTGTAACATAAAAGGTCGTACAATACATCGTACGAAAGCCAAAAGCAGTGAAGTTGTCAGGTTGTGTAAATGGTAAATAAAAAGAGAATACAACAAATCCTTTTCAACTTATATTCAATTGAATAGACTGCAAAGACAAGATATTTCATGTTCACACTCTACTATGCAAAGCCACAGCCATTTATCAACAACACCCGGAAACGCCTCGACTGAGAAAGTTGAGGAATGCTCGTCAACGACTTATTTGGAACATCCCACAGGTGAACAGGCTAATTGGGAACAGGTGGGTGCCATGATTGGGTATAAAAGCAGCTTCCATGAAATGCTCAGTCATTCACAAACAAGGACGGGGCGAGGGTCACCACTTTGTCAACAAATGCCTGAGCAAATTGTTGAACAGTTTAAGAACAACATTTCTCAACCAGATATTGCAAGGAATTTAGGGATTTCACCATCTACGCTCCGTAATATCATCAAAAGGTTCGGAGAATCTGGAGAAATCACTGCACGTAAGCCATGATATTACGCACCTTGGATTCCTCAGGCATCAAAAAAGCCACATCGGTGTGTAAAGGATATCACCACATGGGCTCAGGAACACTTCAGAAACCCACTGTCAGTAATTACAGTTGGTCGCTACATCTGTAAGTGCAAGTTAAAACTCTACTATGCAAGGCGAAAACCATTTATCAACAACACCCAGAAACGCTTCGACTGAGAAAGTAGAGGGATGCTGAGGGTGTTTCAGTGTTATAACTTCCCCTTTATCTTTACTTTTTACACCATTCTCCCTTTTCTGTCTACACACTGTGTCTGCTTGTAAGTACTCTGTGTGTGTGCGCTGCCATACATGCTCCTCTGCTCCTAAAACCAGCAATGTCACCACGTGACATCAAGCTACTTTTTAGAGGCAGTATAGTACTGAATATGATTGAATATGATGACAACTTAGACTAAATACACAAAATACACAACATGCACTAACTACACGTCATGCATTAACTACACAACATCAACTAAATACACAACATGCACTAAATACACAACATGTACTAAATACACAACATGCACTGCACTAAATACACAACATGCACTGCACTAAATACACAACATGCACTAAATACACAACATACACAACATACACTAAATACACAACATACACACCATACACTAAATACACAACATACACTAAATGTACAACATGCACTAAATACACAATGTAGACTAAAATACACAACATACACTAAATACACAACATGGACTAAATACACAATATAGACTAAAATACACAACATACACTAAATACACAACATGCACTAAATACACAACATGCACTAAATACACAACATAGACTAAATACACAACATAGACTAAATACACAACATACACTAAATACACAACATGGACTAAATACACAATATAGACTAAAATACACAACATACACTAAATACACAATAAAGACTAAATACACAATAAACAACTAAAATACACAACATGGACTAAATACACAATAAACAACTAAAATACACAACATACATTAAATACACGACATAGACT
Organism: Nerophis lumbriciformis; assembly: GCF_033978685.3. NCBI lineage: Eukaryota > Metazoa > Chordata > Actinopteri > Syngnathiformes > Syngnathidae > Nerophis > Nerophis lumbriciformis. Next base: position 1,398,650 of record NC_084565.2, read on the forward strand.
AACTACACAACTTGCACTAAATACACTACATGCACGAAATACACAACATAGACTAACTACACAACATGCACTAACTACACAACATGCACTAAATACACAACATGCACTAAATACACAACATTGACTAAATACACAATATACGCTAAATACACAACATGCACTGAATACACAACATGCACTAAATACACAACATGGACTAAATACACAACATGCACTAAATACACAACATAAACTAAATACACAACATGCACTAAATACACAATATAGACTAAAATACACAACATACACTAAATACACAATATAGACTAAATACACATTATACACTAAATACACAACATACACAACATGGACTAAATACACAATAAACAACTAAAATACACAACATACACTAAATACACGACATATACTAACAACACAACATGCACTAAATACACAACATGCACTAAATACACAACATACACTAAATACACAATATACACTAAATACACAACATGCACTGAATACACAACATAGACTAAACAACATGCACTAAATACACAACATGCACGAAATACACAACATTGACTAAATACACAACATGCACTAAATACACAACATACACTAAATACACAACATGGACTAAATACACAATATAGACTGAAATACACAACATACACTAAATACACAACATACACTAAATACACAACATACACTAAATACATAACATGCACTAAATACACAACATGCACTAAATACACAACATTCACAAAATACACAACATGGACTAAATACACAAGATAGATACAAAGAAAAAAAATGAATAAATAAAAATATGCACGAAATAGACCAAACACAAATGACAGAAAATGCACAGAATAAATCAAATATAAAACATTAAAAAAATACACCAAAATGCGTCCATTCTCCCTTTTCTGTCTACACACTGTGTCTGCTTGTAAGTACTCTGTGTGTGTGCGCTGCCATACATGCTCCTCTGCTCCTAAAACCTGCAATGTCACCACGTGACATCACGCTACTTTTTAGAGGCGGTATAGTACTGAATATGATTCATTAGTACCAGATTACCGTACAAACCCCTGATAAAAAATGCATTCGTCCATCTGGAAACGTGACGTCGGAAGCAGCGTCTATCATTTCCTGCCGGGAAAGAAAACGCCGTCTTAAAAAAAACTTGTTTGGATCACAAGTCAGAACCTAAAAAAATACAAATAAAAAAAAGCGGCTGTAAAAACTTGTCATCGCGAGCTTGAGCCGAGCAAAAATAAACATTTGTCAAGTGTGAAGCCAAGAATTGATTTGTGGCTTTGGGTGGGGAAGGAGTGTGTGTGTGTGTGTGTGTGTGTGTGTGTTGGGGGGGGGGGGGGTGCTTACATCGTAGCTTGGCCTGAGGCTGTAGCTTAGCGCTGCTTTTATACGTAGTTTATTTCTACCTGTTCTCGGACCTTCACCGTGTCAGAGTCTTCTCCAATTCCCCAGCCTGCTCCTCTTCTGCCTGCCTGAGTTGCAATCCTGCAGCCAGTGAATAAAACACAAGCTGCTGCATAAAACACAACTGCTGCAAAACAAGCGGGCTAGCAGATAGCGTGGTGGCTCTGGACGGACACCTAGTATCTTCTGTGGAGGACAGAGGTTGGCTTTCTTTTTTTCAATATTTTATTGGCCCTCCGAGCGCTAAAAGACTACAAAAGTGACCCTGCTCGGTTTTTGCTTTTTGGTTTTTTTTGGGCTAGCGCTGAGGGTCACACTATCTCTCTCTCTCTCTCGTGTGTGTGTGTGTGTGTGTGTGTGTGTGTGATAAGTTTGCAGCTCAAACTTACCATTCTTACTGTGTTTCACTACTAGGGATAGAAAACTGTATCACCATTTAAATGTTTCGTATCGGTCGATTTGGATAAATATTGATATATTTTTTTTATAACCTATAAAATAAGGAGCAGGAGAAAAATCGATATAAAGAAAATGTCAACACAAGCATGGAAAACACTCAATGTTAGCAAAATAGTCAAATCACGGCTGTGTAACATTAATTTGCCCTGTTTTTCTTACTTAACTATAGAAAGGAATCTTTGTTAGGCAGTTATTATTTAAATAGTATTATTGTATCGGTGGATATCGATAATTATTGATATTTTTTATGACCTATGGGAAATAAGAAGCAGGAGAAAAATCTATATAAAGGAAATTATATGTCAACACAAACATGGAAAACAAACAATGTCAACAAAATAGTGAAATCACATTAAACACTTAACAATAAGCTCTTAAAAATAAACAATATGTAAGAAATGCTTCATAAAATGTAAGAAAATAGTGCAAAATGTAAACAGAGAAACATGAGAAGAACATTTTTCTGGAGGTTTAGTGCTAGGAAATAACGGCTGTGTAACATTAATTTGCCCTCTTGTTCTTTTTTAACTATGGAAAGGATTGTTTCTATTGTATTGGTCAATTTTGATAATTATATATAGTTTTTAGGACCTATGGAAAATCGATATAAAGGAAAGGAAATGTCAACACAAGCATGGAAAACACTCCAATAATGTCAGCAATATAGTCAAATCACGGCTGTGTAACATTCATTTGCCCTGTTATTCTTACTTAAATATAGAAAGGAATTTTTGTTAGGCAGTAATTATTTAAATAGTATTATTGTATCAGTCGATATCGATAATTATTGATATTTTTTATGACCTATGGAAAATAAGAAGCAGGAGAAAAATCTATATAAAGGAAATGATATGTCAACACAAACATGGAAAACAAACAATGTCAACAAAATCGTAAAATCACATTAAACACTTAACAGTAAGCTCTTAAAAATAAAGAATATGTAAGAAATGCTTCATAAAATGTAAGAAAATAGTGCAAAATGTAAACAGAGAAACATGAGAAGAACATTTTTCTGGAGGTTTAGTGCTAGGAAATAACGGCTGTGTAACATTAATTTGCCCTCTTGTTCTTTTTTAACTATGGAAAGGATTGGTACTATTGTATTGGTCAATTTTGATAATTATTTATAGTTTTTAGGACCTATGGAAAATCGATATAAAGGAAAGGAAATGTCAACACAAGCATGGAAAACACTCAAATAATGTCAGCAAAATAGTCAAATCACGGCTGTGTAACATTCATTTGCCCTGTTATTCTTACTTAAATATAGAAAGGAATTTTTGTTAGGCAGTAATTATTTAAATAGTATTATTGTATCAGTCGATATCGATAATTATTGATATTTTTTATGACCTATGGAAAATAAGAAGCAGGAGAAAAATCTATATAAAGGAAATTATATGTCAACACAAACATGGAAAACAAACAATGTCAACAAAATCGTAAAATCACATTAAACACTTAACAGTAAGCTCTTAAAAATAAAGAATATGTAAGAAATGCTTCATAAAATGTAAGAAAATAGTGCAAAATATAAACATAGAGAAACATGAGAAGAACATTTTTCTGCAGGTTTAGTGCTAGGAAATAACGGCTGTGTAACATTAATTTGCCCTCTTGTTCTTTTTTAACTATGGAAAGGATTGTTTCTATTGTATTGGTCAATTTTGATAATTATATATAGTTTTTAGGACCTATGGAAAATCGATATAAAGGAAAGGAAATGTCAACACAAGCATGGAAAACACTCCAATAATGTCAGCAATATAGTCAAATCACGGCTGTGTAACATTCATTTGCCCTGTTATTCTTACTTAAATATAGAAAGGAATTTTTGTTAGGCAGTAATTATTTAAATAGTATTATTGTATCAGTCGATATCGATAATTATTGATATTTTTTATGACCTATGGAAAATAAGAAGCAGGAGAAAAATCTATATAAAGGAAATGATATGTCAACACAAACATGGAAAACAAACAATGTCAACAAAATCGTAAAATCACATTAAACACTTAACAGTAAGCTCTTAAAAATAAAGAATATGTAAGAAATGCTTCATAAAATGTAAGAAAATAGTGCAAAATGTAAACAGAGAAACATGAGAAGAACATTTTTCTGGAGGTTTAGTGCTAGGAAATAACGGCTGTGTAACATTAATTTGCCCTCTTGTTCTTTTTTAACTATGGAAAGGATTGGTACTATTGTATTGGTCAATTTTGATAATTATTTATAGTTTTTAGGACCTATGGAAAATCGATATAAAGGAAAGGAAATGTCAACACAAGCATGGAAAACACTCAAATAATGTCAGCAAAATAGTCAAATCACGGCTGTGTAACATTCATTTGCCCTGTTATTCTTACTTAAATATAGAAAGGAATTTTTGTTAGGCAGTAATTATTTAAATAGTATTATTGTATCAGTCGATATCGATAATTATTGATATTTTTTATGACCTATGGAAAATAAGAAGCAGGAGAAAAATCTATATAAAGGAAATTATATGTCAACACAAACATGGAAAACAAACAATGTCAACAAAATCGTAAAATCACATTAAACACTTAACAGTAAGCTCTTAAAAATAAAGAATATGTAAGAAATGCTTCATAAAATGTAAGAAAATAGTGCAAAATATAAACATAGAGAAACATGAGAAGAACATTTTTCTGCAGGTTTAGTGCTAGGAAATAACGGCTGTGTAACATTAATTTGCCCTCTTGTTCTTTTTTAACTATGGAAAGGATTGTTTCTATTGTATTGGTCAATTTTGATAATTATATATAGTTTTTAGGACCTATGGAAAATCGATATAAAGGAAAGGAAATGTCAACACAAGCATGGAAAACACTCCAATAATGTCAGCAATATAGTCAAATCACGGCTGTGTAACATTCATTTGCCCTGTTATTCTTACTTAAATATAGAAAGGAATTTTTGTTAGGCAGTAATTATTTAAATAGTATTATTGTATCAGTCGATATCGATAATTATTGATATTTTTTATGACCTATGGAAAATAAGAAGCAGGAGAAAAATCTATATAAAGGAAATGATATGTCAACACAAACATGGAAAACAAACAATGTCAACAAAATCGTAAAATCACATTAAACACTTAACAGTAAGCTCTTAAAAATAAAGAATATGTAAGAAATGCTTCATAAAATGTAAGAAAATAGTGCAAAATGTAAACAGAGAAACATGAGAAGAACATTTTTCTGGAGGTTTAGTGCTAGGAAATAACGGCTGTGTAACATTAATTTGCCCTCTTGTTCTTTTTTAACTATGGAAAGGATTGGTACTATTGTATTGGTCAATTTTGATAATTATTTATAGTTTTTAGGACCTATGGAAAATCGATATAAAGGAAAGGAAATGTCAACACAAGCATGGAAAACACTCAAATAATGTCAGCAAAATAGTCAAATCACGGCTGTGTAACATTAATTTGCCCTGTTATTCTTACTTAAATATAGAAAGGAATTTTTGTTAGGCAGTAATTATTTAAATAGTATTATTGTATCAGTCGATATCGATAATTATTGATATTTTTTATGACCTATGGAAAATAAGAAGCAGGAGAAAAATCTATATAAAGGAAATTATATGTCAACACAAACATGGAAAACAAACAATGTCAACAAAATCGTAAAATCACATTAAACACTTAACAGTAAGCTCTTAAAAATAAAGAATATGTAAGAAATGCTTCATAAAATGTAAGAAAATAGTGCAAAATATAAACATAGAGAAACATGAGAAGAACATTTTTCTGCAGGTTTAGTGCTAGGAAATAACGGCTGTGTAACATTAATTTGCCCTCTTGTTCTTTTTTAACTATGGAAAGGATTGTTTCTATTGTATTGGTCAATTTTGATAATTATATATAGTTTTTAGGACCTATGGAAAATCGATATAAAGGAAAGGAAATGTCAACACAAGCATGGAAAACACTCCAATAATGTCAGCAATATAGTCAAATCACGGCTGTGTAACATTCATTTGCCCTGTTATTCTTACTTAAATATAGAAAGGAATTTTTGTTAGGCAGTAATTATTTAAATAGTATTATTGTATCAGTCGATATCGATAATTATTGATATTTTTTATGACCTATGGAAAATAAGAAGCAGGAGAAAAATCTATATAAAGGAAATTATATGTCAACACAAACATGGAAAACAAACAATGTCAACAAAATCGTAAAATCACATTAAACACTTAACAGTAAGCTCTTAAAAATAAAGAATATGTAAGAAATGCTTCATAAAATGTAAGAAAATAGTGCAAAATGTAAACAGAGAAACATGAGAAGAACATTTTTCTGGAGGTTTAGTGCTAGGAAATAACGGCTGTGTAACATTAATTTGCCCTCTTGTTCTTTTTTAACTATGGAAAGGATTGTTTCTATTGTATTGGTCAATTTTGATAATTATATATAGTTTTTAGGACCTATGGAAAATCGATATAAAGGAAAGGAAATGTCAACACAAGCATGGAAAACACTCCAATAATGTCAGCAATATAGTCAAATCACGGCTGTGTAACATTCATTTGCCCTGTTATTCTTACTTAAATATAGAAAGGAATTTTTGTTAGGCAGTAATTATTTAAATAGTATTATTGTATCAGTCGATATCGATAATTATTGATATTTTTTATGACCTATGGAAAATAAGAAGCAGGAGAAAAATCTATATAAAGGAAATTATATGTCAACACAAACATGGAAAACAAACAATGTCAACAAAATCGTAAAATCACATTAAACACTTAACAGTAAGCTCTTAAAAATAAAGAATATGTAAGAAATGCTTCATAAAATGTAAGAAAATAGTGCAAAATATAAACATAGAGAAACATGAGAAGAACATTTTTCTGGAGGTTTAGTGCTAGGAAATAACGGCTGTGTAACATTAATTTGCCCTCTTGTTCTTTTTTAACTATGGAAAGGATTGGTACTATTGTATTGGTCAATTTTGATAATTATTTATAGTTTTTAGGACCTATGGAAAATCGATATAAAGGAAAGGAAATGTCAACACAAGCATGGAAAACACTCAAATAATGTCAGCAAAATAGTCAAATCACGGCTGTGTAACATTCATTTGCCCTGTTGTTCTTATTTCACTATGGAAAGGATTTGTTCTATTGCATCGGTCAATTTTGATAATAATTGATATTTTTTATGACCTATGGAAAATAAAGATCAGGAGAAAAATCGATATAAAGGAAAGTAAATGTCAACACAAGCATGGGAAACACTCAAATAATGTCAACAAAATAGTCAAATCACGACTGTGTAACATTCATTTGCCCTGTTATTCTTATTTCACTTAACGTATTAATTTTTTTTATTTTGTTACGCAGTAATTATTTAAATATTATTATTGTATTGGTCGATTTTGATAATTACCGTATTTTCCGCACCATAAGGCGCCCTGGGTTATAAGCCGCGCCTTCAATGAACGGCATATTTCAAAACTTTGTCCACCTATAAGACGCCCCGTGTTGTAAGCCGCATCTAACTGCGCTAAAGGAATGTCAAAAAAACAGTCAGATAGGTCAGTCAAACTTTAATAATATATTAAAAACCAGCGTGATGTGGGCGCGCATGGAGTCGTATATCAACATGGACGGAGCTGCGTGAAAAAAGCCACCCGGCCTCTTCGCGTAAACTTCCCTTAACCACTCGCTCATCTTTTCTTCATCCATCCATCCCTTCGAGTTAGCTTTTATGATGACGCCGGCTGGAAAGGTCTCTTTTGGCAAGGTCTTCCTTTTGAATATCACCATGGGTGGAAGTTTCTGGCCATTAGCATGGCAAGCTAGAACCACAGTGAAGGATGACTTCTCATTCCCTGTGGTGCGAATATTCACCGTACGTGCTCCCGTTGTATCCACAGTGCGGTTCACAGGAATATCAAAAGTCAGTGGAACCTCGTCCATGTTGATAATGTTCTCTGGCCGGATCTTTTTTTCAGCTATCTTGTTTTTACAATATGCACGGAAAGTAGCCAGCTTTTCTTGAAAGTCTTTAGGCAGTTGCTGTGAAATAGTAGTCCGTGTGCGGATGGAGAGATTGCGTCTTTTCATGAACCGGAAACTTGTCGCTTAGTAGGAGCCATTTTGTGGTCTTTACAGATGTAAACACACAAAGGAAATGAAACGTAATATCCGCGCGCTTCTTCTTCTACGCGGGCGGGTGGTTGCTTACAGTAGAAGAAGAAGCGCTTCCTGTTCTATGGGGGCGGGTGCTTACCTTGGCGGTTGCTTGCGTAGAAGAAGAAGCACTTCCTCTTCTACGGGGAAAAAAGATGGCGGCTGTTTACCGTAGTTGCGAGACCGAAACTTTATGAAAATGAATCTTAATATTAATCCATATATAAAGCGCACCGGGTTATAAGCCGCACTGTCAGCTTTTGAGTAAATTTGTGGTTTTTAGGTGCGGCTAATAGTGCGGAAAATACGGTATATATATATATATATATATATATATATATATACACACACATAATTTAAAAAAATGTCTTTTTAAAATCGGTTTTCGTAGATTTTTTAATTGAATCAGAATAGGAAAAAATATGAATCAATGTTTTCGGATGTGAATCAATGATTTTTTATTTTTTTTAGCGCCCCCTATCATAATCGAAACATCGCACTTTGTTGCCAAAAGTCTTCAAAACACAAGAAAATGTTGACGGACGTTTTTTTTAGCATAATTATGCCAAAACAAAATGTCCGATTTTCACAAAACTTTGTCAAAAGGATGTTTTGGAGAAGATCGGAATAGAGGAGATCAGAGTATTTCTTGTCCTGCTTTGAAGTCGAGTGACCAACCAGAGCTCCACCTAGTGGACCGGAGGTATAACATAACGTGGTGATATTTAATTAAACATTAGTATTGAGCTCTTTATTCGAAGACATATTTATTCTTGGTAAAATGCTAACCATCTTATACTTTAGGATAAATACTTCTCGGAAAACCTCCATGACATCATCGGACAAAACGTGCGATTATTTTGTCTTAAGCCAAAAGCCTTTTGAGTTTTCCCGTGGTTTTATCAAAATGTCGTGAATAACCCTCCATGTTGTATTTGTTGCTCGCAGCCACCGTGATATTGCTACGATAATGCCGCGATGTATCGACCTAACTTTCCCACGTAGGCACTCTTTTTGTTGTTTTCCGACAAAAAAGGAACCGGGTGTTGCACCTCTCCCCCCCTGGCGCGTGTGCACCTCTAGCAAAAACAAGCAAAACGGCAGAAAGACACACAGATTAGCGAGAAGACGCTCGCAAAAACAAACAAATGTCTGTTCAGCTGGCGAGGACGCGGCGGGGGAAGGTTCGGGCGGTTGGTAGCGTATCGGGGGAGGGGGCGGGGGGGCTGTACCTGTCGTTAGCTGCTTTAGCGGCTAATGAGCCTCCTCTACACTCGGTCACATCACATTTGTTTGCTGCCAGTCGCTTTGAACAGCTGCCAGATACTCAGCCTCCTTTTGATCACCAAATCTGTCTGAATTTCAAATCACATGTGAAACACACCCCCACACACCCCCCACCCCCAACATAGCCCCACTTCACACACCCAACACCCGCACAATAGCAACACAACAAGGTTGTCCTCTCATCTTTATGCGCTCCTTTCTTTGTTTCCACGCCCCAAAGCGGATGGACGCTCATGCTAATTAGCTTGATGAGCTAACATGTTCTCATTTGGCTGACAGGCTAATGAACACATGCTAACTAGCTTGATGAGATAGCGTTCTCTCATTTGACGATTAAACTAATGAACACATGCCGACTAACATGTTCTCATTTGACTGATAAGCTAATAAACAGATGCTAATTAGCTTGATAAGCTAACATTCGCTCATTTGTTTGATAAGCTAATAAACAAATGCTAACTAGCTTGATAAGCTAACATTCGCTCATTTGTTTGATACGCTAATAAACAAATGCTAACTAGCTTGATAAGCTAACATTTCCTAATTTACTTAAGATAATATATAGATGCTAGCTAGCTTGATAAGCTAACATTCTCTCCTTTGATTGACAAGCTAATAAACAGATGCTAACAATTTTGATAAGCTAACATTTCCTAATTTGATTAAGACAATAAACAGATGCTAATTAGCTTGATACGCTAACATTCTCTCATTTGATTGTAAGCTAATAAACAGATGCTAACTAGCTTGATAAGCTAACATTCCCTCATTTCATTGATAAGCTAATACACAAATGCTAACAAGCTTGATTAGCTAACATGTTCTCATTTGATTGATAAGCTAATAAACAGATGCTAACAATTTTGATAAGCTAACATTTCCTAATTTGATTAAGACAATAAACATATGCTAATTAGCTTAGTACGCTAACAGTCTCATTTGATTGATAAGCTAGTAAACAAATGCTAACTAGCTTGATAAGCTAACATTTCCTAATTTGATTAAGATGATAAACAGATGCTAACTAGCTTGATAAGCTAACATTTCCTAATTTTATTAAGCTAATAAACAGATGCTAACTAGCTTGATAAGCTAACATTCCCTCATTTCATTGATAAGCTAATACACAAATGCTAACAAGCTTGATTAGCTAACATGTTCTCATTTGATTGATAAGCTAATAAACAGATGCTAACAATTTTGATAAGCTAACATTTCCTAATTTGATTAAGACAATAAACATATGCTAATTAGCTTAGTACGCTAACAGTCTCATTTGATTGATAAGCTAGTAAACAAATGCTAACTAGCTTGATAAGCTAACATGTTCTCATTTGATTGATAAGCTAATAAAGAGATGCTAACAATGTTGATAAGCTAACATTTCCTAATTTGATTAAGATAATAAACAGATGCTAACTAGCTTGATAGGCTAACAGTCTCATTTGATTGATAAGCTAATAAACAGATGCTAACAATTTTGATAAGCTAACAGTTCCTAATTTGATTAAGACAATAATCAGATGCTAATTAGCTTGATACGCTAACATTCTGTCATTTGATTGATAAGCTAATAAACAGATGCTAACTAGCTTGATAAGCTAACATGATCTCATTTCATTGATAAGCTAATAAACAGATGCTAACAAGCTTGATTATCTCACATGTTCTCATTTGATTGATAAGCTAATAAACAGATGCTTACAATTTTGATAAACTAACATTTCCTAATTTGATTAAGACAAAAAAAATATGCTAATTATCTTAATATGCTAACAGTCTCATTTAATTGATGAGCTAATAAACAAATGCTAACTAGCTTGATAAGCTAACATTTCCTAATTTGATTAAGATGATAAACAGATGCTAACTAGCTTGATGAGCTAACATTTCCTAATTTTATTAAGATAATAAACAGATGCTAACTAGCCTGATACGCTAACATTCTCTCATTTGATTGATAAGCTAATAAATAGATGCTAAATAGCTTGATAAGCTAACATTCTCTCATTTCATTGATAAGCTAATAAACAGATGCTAACAAGCTTGATTAGCTAACATGTCCTCATTTCATTGATAAGCTAATAAACAGATGCTAACAATTTTGAAAAGCTAACATTTCCTAATTTGATTAAGACAATAAACATATGCTAATTAACTTAATACGCTAACAGTCTCATTTGAATGATAAGCTAATAAACAAATGCTAACTAGCTTGATAAGCTAACATTTCCTAATTTGATTAAGATAATAAACAGATGCTAACTAGCTTGATAAGCTAACATTTCCTAATTTTATTAAGATAATAAACAGATGCTAACTAGCTTGATAGGCTAACAGTCTCATTTGATTGACAAGCTAATAAACAGATGCTAACAATGTTGATAAGCTAACATTTCCTCATTTGAGTAAGATAATAAACAGATGCTAATTAGCTTAATACGCTAACAATCCCTCATTTGATTGATAAGTTAATAAACAGATGCTAACTAGCTTGACGAGCCCACTTTCTTGTGTGAATAGACAAGAGGAACATCAGAAACATGCCCTGCTTTTGTGTTTTCTGGAGGGTTCCATCTCGGGGAGGGGCCGGGCGTCGTCGCCTAATGATGACCCTCGGCGTGCCGGCTGAGGCACCTGGGACCCCGGCTAGCGCGCGGGAGCCTGAGCAAAATTAGCCCAGTCACATTTCAAACAGAATTGGGCCCGGCCGCTTGATCACAGTGCCTGGACTCGCCCCCCCCTCTCCTCGCCACACCACCGGGGGTCCTGTGGCGAGGATGGCGAGAAAGGGGGCGGCGGCACGTCCCCTGGCAGGGGCGCACGCAGCGACGGCCGAGGTGAGCGTGTAGCCGGGGAGGGGAGTGTGAAAGGTGGCTTTGATGATTGGCGAGCGCGCGGAGGGCGAGTGTGAACCGCGGCGTCCACTTGATGGTTGGAACTGTGAACACATCAGTCACATGACCGCAGCTGGGTGTCGAGAGCTGCGTTTCTAGAGCTGCGTTACTAGAGCTGCGTTTCGCAAAATAAAAGCCATTTTTCTAAAAATTCCACAAAGTACATTTGCGACTTGTAGGTGTTTCCATTAAAGCGTCTTGAGTCGTAATTCTTCTAACATCTCGGTCGACCGATCAGCGGTGAGAGCAAGACGGCCGCTTGATGCCCCGCTGGTTCGGTGGGCGGAAAAAGTCATTCCTTCGTGTTTTCGCAGAACATTTTGATACCGGAACGTCTCAAAATGAGCCTCGTGAGAGCGCAAAAATGCTTTAGGGATATTTGAGAGGCTTTTTGAGTGTTTCTTATTGCGATATTTCCTTTTTGCGCATTTCTCGGGGTAATGGAAACGCAGCTGGTGTCACCCGTCGTCGTGGCGTGTGCTCTGAAAGTGGCAGATGTAAAAAGTACATTTGTGACTTGTAGGTGTTTCCATTAAAGCGTTTGAGTCGTAATTCTCCTAACATCTCGGTCGCTCTCCCCGGCTGACCAATCGAGCAAGACGACCGCTTGATGCCCCGCTGGTTCGGTGGGTGGAAAAAGTAATTCCATCGTGCTTTCGCGGAACATTTTGATATCGGAACGTCTCAAAATGCGCCTCGTGAGAGTGCAATAATGCTTTCGCGATATTTGAGAGGCTTTTTCTAAATATGAGTGTTTCTTATTGTGACATTTCCCTTTGGCGCATTTCTCAGGGTAATGGAACCGCAGCTGGTATCACCCGTCGTCATGTGGCGTGTGCTCAGAAAGGATAGGTCTTTAGGATAGGATAGGTCTTTTTTGTCGTTGCACGAGTACAACGAAACTGTGCCGTAATTCTCCTAACATCTCCGTCACTCTCCCCAGCTGACCAACGACCGCTTGATGCCCCGCTGGTTCGGTGGGCGGAAAAAGTCATTCCTTCGTGCTTTTGCGGAACATTTTGATACCGGAACGTCTCAAAATGAGCCTCGTGAGAGCGCAAAAATGCTTTAGCGATATTTGAGAGGCTTTTTGAGTGTTTCTTATTGCGATATTTCCTTTTTGCGCATTTCTCGCGGTAATGCAACCGCAGCTGGGTTTCTAGAGCTGCGTTTCCATAGCAGTTTTTCGCAAAATAAAAGCCATTTTTCTAAAATTTTTACAAAGTACATTTGCGACTTGTAGGTGTTTCCATTAAAGCGTCTTGAGTCGTAATTCTCCTAACATCTCAGTCGACCGATCAGCGGTGAGAGCAAGACGACCGCTTGATGCCCCGCTGGTTCAGTGGGCGGAAAAAGTCATTCCATCGTGCTTTTGTGGAACATTTTGATACCGGAACGTCTCAAAATGCGCCTCGTGAGAGCGCAAAAATGCTTTAGCGATATTTGAGAGGCTTTTTGAGTGTTTCTTATTCCGATATTTCCTTTTTGCACATTTCTCAGGGTAATGGAAACTTAGATGGTGTCACCCGTCGTCATGTGGTGTGTGCTCAGAAAGTGACAGATGGAAGGAATATGTGTTTCTAACGTATAAGAAACAATTAAAATATTTGTTGCTCTGAGCTCAGAGAGGGCGAGTGTGAACTGCGGCGTCTCCTTGACGGTTGGAACTGTGAACACATCAGTCACATGACTGCAGCTGGGTTTCTGGAGCTGCGTTTCGCAAAATAAAAGCCATTTTTCTAAAAATTCCACAAAGTACATTTGCGACTTGTAGGTGTTTCCATTAAAGCGTCTTGAATCGTAATTCTCCTAACATCTCGACCGACCGATCGGCGGTGAGAGCAAGATGACCGCTTGATGCCCCGCTGGTTCGGTGGGCGGAAAAAGTCATTCCTTCGTGCTTTTGCGGAACATTTTGATACCGGAACGTCTCAAAATGCGCCTCGTGAGAGCGCAAAAATGCTTTAGCGATATTTGAGAGGCTTTTTGAGTGTTTCTTATTGCGATATTTCCCTTTGGCGCATTTCTTGGGGTAATGGAAACGCAGCTGGTGTCACCCGTCGTCATGTGGCGTGTGCTCAGAAAGTGGCAGACGGAAGGAATACGTGTTTCTAACGTATAAGAAACAATTAAAATATTTGTTGCTCTGAGCTCAGAGAGGGCGAGTGTGAACTGCGGCGTCTCCTTGACGGTTGGAACTGTGAACACATCAGTCACATGACTGCAGCTGGGTTTCTGGAGCTGCGTTTCGCAAAATAAAAGCCATTTTTCAAAAAATGTCCACAAAGTACATTTGCGACTTGTAGGTGTTTCCATTAAAGCGTCTTGAGTCGTAATTCTCCTAACATCTCGGTCGACCGATCGGCGGTGACAGCAAGATAACCGCTTGATGCCCCGCTGGTTCGGTGGGCGGAAAAAGTCATTCCATCGCGCTTTTGAGAAACATTTTGATATTGGAACGTCTCAAAATGCGCCTTGTGAGAGCGCAAAAATGCTTTAGCGATATTTGAGAGGCTTTTTCTAAATATGAGTGTTTCTTATTGCGATATTTACCTTTTGCGCATTTCTCGGGGTAATGGAAACGCAACTGGTGTCACCCGTCGTCATGTGGCGTGTGCTCAGAAAGTGACAGATGGAAGGAATACGTGTTTCTAGCAATGTTTTAGAAACAATTAAAATAGATGTTGCTTTCGAGCGCGAGTGTGAACTGCGGCGTCCACTTGACGGTTGGAACTTTGAACACGTCAGTCACATGACCGCAGCTGGGTTTCTAGAGCTGCGTTTCGCAAAATAAAAGTAATTTTTCTAAAATTTCCACAAAGTACATTTACGACATGTAGGTGTTTCCATTAAAGCGTCTTGAGTCGTAATTCTCCTAACATCTCGGTCGACCGATCGGCGGTGAGAGCAAGACGACCGCTTGACGCCCCGCTGGTTCGGTGGGCGGAAAAAGTCATTCCATCGTGCTTTCGCAGAATATTTTGATATCGGAACGTCTCAAAATGCGCCTCGTGAGAGCGCAAAAATGCTTTAGCGATATTTGAGAGGCTTTTTCTAAATATGAGTGTTTCTTATTGCGATATTTCCCTTTCGCGCATTTCTCGGGGTAATGGAAACGCAGCTGGTGTCACCCGTCGTCATGTGGCGTGTGATCAGAAAGTGACAGATGGAAGGAATACGTGTTTCTAACAACGTTTTGGAAACAATTAAAATATTTGTTGCTTTCATGCGCTCACACCAAACGTAGGAAAGCCAATGTTTGATTCCATAAGGCGCATACGGTCCACAGATTAGAGATAATCCAATCGGGGTTCTATGCTGCTTATTCAGATGGTAATTATTAGGGGTGTAAAAAAAAATTGTTTTTTTTGTTATTTGTAACTATTCTTAATCAATTCAAAAAAATACAAAAATGTGTATTCATTGTTTTGTAATTTTAATATTTTTTTCCAATCATGGTTTTATGCAGCCGATTTAAAATAATAATAATAATGATAATAATACCTGGGATTTATATAGCGCTTTTCTAAATACCCAAAGTCGCTTTACATGTGTGTGTGTGGTGGGGGGGGGGACGATAAAAACAACTTTATTTAGAAAAAATAAATAAAAAATAAAAATTAATAAAAAAATAAAAAAAAATCCCATCATTAGCTACAGTTTAGCATTAGCCATGTGGTTAATGAAAAATACAACTAAGATGCACGTTACAATCAAACAGCTGGTGTGTAATAAGTGCAATACTTACAGTATCAACACTTTTTAGGGCGCAACAAAAGACTAGATTCAGACTGAACTGACTCGCCAACACACCACTACTGCCATCTAATGTCTTGGACTTGCAACTGCAACTCAAGTCATACTTGCAAATGAGACTCAGATATGTAATTTAAAAAAATATATATATATATATATGTATATATATATGTACAATATATATATATGTATTGTACTTATTACACACCAGCTCTTTGATTGTAACGTGCATCTTAGTTGTAATTTTCATCAACAATATCGCTAATGCTAATCCGCAGCATGCAATGGCAAAGCCAATGCTTATTAGCATCAAGCTAGTGCATTTTTGGAAAAGTGTAGCCTTACTTTAACTAGGTTGGAGCGTCTCTTTGAGTCAGTTTCTTTGTTTGTATAAAAAATGGCAACATTACTTAGCGGTAGTGTGGCTGACTTTATATGACTCAATGCAAACAACCTTCCCTAGTCATGGTGAAAACTTTTATTTTTATTTTATAAATCTAACCAACACAAAATGTCAACAGACATCTTCACTGAACTTTGTGAATATTTTTTTTTTTAAAGACCATTTACCTTAAAAAAAAAAAATAGTAATAAAATAAAAATTACACTCATTTAAATATATTATAATGCATGATGGGAAAAATGCAAAACACTCTCTCCACACTTATGTATGTATATATATATATATATATATATATATATATATATATATATATATATATATATATATATATATATATATATATATGTACATATATATATATATATATATATATATATATATATATATATATATATATATATATATATATATATATATATATATATTTACTTTACATGCAGTCGGCTTTCGGTGCTCGACCAGGTTTTTTTAGCCCAATGCGGCGACTCAGTTCAGTTTTTGCTAAATCTATTCTTTTGTTGCGCCCTAAAAAGTGTTAATACTGTAACGTGCATTTTTGTTGTGGATTTCATTAACACATTTGGAGGTGTTGAAATCGCCATGTAAAATTGCTAATGCTAATTTCTAGCATGTCCATAGTTAAGCTAATGTATATTAGCATCAAACTAGCGCATATTTGGTAAAGTGGAGCTTTACTTTGCTTGCGTTGGAGCGTTTTTTTGAATCAGTTTCTTTGTTTGTATAAAAATGGCAACATTACTTAGAGGTAGTGTGGCTGACTTTATATGACCCAATGCAAACAACCTTCCCTAGTCATGATGCAAAAAAAAAACGTTTTAATTAAACCCACACAAAATGTCAACAGACGTCTTTACTGAACTTTGTGGATATTTAAAATAAAATTAAAAGTCCATTTACCATAAAAAAAAATAAATCAAAATGACACTCATTTGAATATATTACAATGCATGATTGGAAGAAAATAATAAAAATTAAATTAAAAAAATTAAAAAAATTAAAAAAAAAATTACGAAAATACAAATATATATATATATATATATATATATATATATATATATATATATATATATATATATATATATATATATATATATATATATATATATATATACTTTAACTAGGTTTGAGCGTCTCTTTGAGTCAGTTTCTTTGTTTGTATCAAAAATGGCAAGATTACTTAGAGGTAGTGTGGCTGACTTTATATGACCCAATGCAAACAACCTTCTCTAGTCATGGTGCAAAAAAAAAAATTGTTTTTAATTAAACCCACACAAAATGTCAACAGACGTCTTTACTGAACTTTGTGGATATTTAAAATAAAATAAAAAGTCAATTTACCATAAAATAAATTCAAAATGACACTCATTTCAATATATTACAATGCATGATGAGAAAAATAAATAAATTAAATTAAATTAAACTAAATTTATATATATATATACTTTACTGTGATGAGGTGGAGACTTGTCCAGGGTGTACACCGCCTTCCGCCCGAATGCAGCTGAGATAGGCTCCAGCGACCCCCCGCGACCCCAGAAAGGGACAAGCGGTAGAAAATGGATGGATGGATATATATGTTTTAACTAGGTCGGCGTGTCTCCTGGAGTCAGTTTCTTTGTTTGTATCAAAAATGGCAACATTACTTAGAGGTAGTGTGGCTGGGTCCGCTCTCAGTGCTGCTGGAGTGACAAATGCCGGTTAGTTTCGCCCCCCCCCCAAAAAAAAGTAGCAGACTGGGTAGCAGCCATGTGTAGTCGGAGCTGACGTGTCCTTTGTCATTTACACGTCCTTTAGAGGAAGCGGGACACGATGACCCGGGACTGCCAGATTGGCGCGCCGGCGGCGCCGTGTTTACGTTGCTCACAAAGCGGTGTAAATTGAATTTGGCGGCGGGCGGCTAAAGGTGTAAAGTGGCACAGGAGGTCCCGGGGGAGGCGACCCCGCCCAAGACCGAGGGCGGCGACAGACAAACGGATCAATGATAACACGGTTGGCGTGCCGTGAAGAAGACCGCCATGTTTGTCTGCTAGTCAGGCGTTCAACGCAGGGCGCTCGCTTTCTCGACGACATTTTTACCAACGCAGCCCGCTCTTCCTTGCCCCTCCCCCCGCCCCCCAGATCACAAGGTGACTATCACACGGGCATGTCACGCACACACACAAAGGAGGCGGCAAAAAGGTGTGGCGGCACAAAGGTGTGGCGGAGCTTCCCGTTTGTCTTCTTCCTCGCCGCCGCTCTCAGTCCTGCCAGTCTCAGTCCTGCCAGTCTCAGTCCTCATTGATGTGACGCCCGGCTGACAGCCTGATCCACCTCAGACTGCTGGAACCTTCCACGTTCTTTTGTTAACACTCTTCTTTTACAGCCCTTAAAAAAGCAGGAGATGACAATGTGGTGCGGCGCAGGAAAACTGACCTGCCAGACGCACGCCGCATAGCAAACAGGAAGTTCCACTTGGCAGACGAGGACAAGTCAAACACTGAAGTTTAAAAAAACAGATGTTAGCGTCTCATTCCTAATTAGCCCAAATAAGTTATGCTAAACAACGAAACTGCTAACGATGCTAAACAACAAAACTACTAACGATGCCAAACAACTAGCCACTAACTACGTTAAACAACAAAACTACTAACAATGCCAAACAACAAAACTATTAGCAATGTTAAGCAACAAAACTCCTAGTGATGCTAATCAACAAAACTACTAACGATGCCAAACAACTAGCCACTAACAACGTTAAACAACAAAAATACTAACGATGCCAAACCACTAGCCGCTAACGTTAAACAACAAAACTACTCGCAAAGCTAATCAACAAAACTACTAACAATGCCAAACAACTAGCCACTAGCAACGTTAAAAACAACAAAACTACTAGCAATGCTAAACAACAAAACTATTAGCAATGTTAAGCAACAACACTACTAGTGATGCTGAACAACAAAACTATTAGCAATGTTAAGCAACAAAACTACTAGCAATGCTAAACAACAAAACTATTAGCAATGTTAAGCAACAAAACTACTAGCAATGCTAAACAACAAAACTATTAGCAATGTTAAGCAACAACACTACTAGTGATGCTAAACAACAAAACTATTAGCAATGTTAAGCAACAAAACTACTAGCAATGCTAAACAACAAAACTATTAGCAATGTTAAGCAACAAAACTACTAGCAATGCTAAACAACAAAACTATTAGCAATGTTAAGCAACAACACTACTAGCAATGCTAAACAACAAAACTATTAGCAATGTTAAGCAACAAAACTACTAGCAATGCTAAACAACAAAACTATTAGCAATGTTAAGCAACAACACTACTAGTGATGCTAAACAACAAAACTGTTAGCAATGCTAATCAACAAAACTACTAACGATGCCAATCAACAAAACTATTAGAAATGTTAAGCAACAACACTACTAGTGATGCTAAACAACAAAACTGTTAGCAATGCTAATCAACAAAACTACTAACGATGCCAATTAACAAAACTATTAGAAATGTTAAGCAACAGGACTACTAGTGATGCTGAACAACAAAACTGTTAGCTACGCTAATCAACAAAACTACTAACGATGCCAAACAACTAGCTACTAACATTAAACAGCAAAACTACTAGCAATGCTAAACAACAAAACTATTAGCAATGTTAAGCAACAACACTACTAGCAATGCTAAACAACAAAACTATCAGCAATGTTAAGCAACAACACTACTAGTGATGCTAAACAACAAAACTATCAGCAATGTTAAGCAACAACACTACTAGCAATGCTAAACAACAAAACTATCAGCAATGTTAAGCAACAACACTACTAGTGATGCTAAACAACAAAACTGTTAGCAATGCTAATCAACAAAACTACTAACGATGCCAATCAACAAAACTATCAGAAATGTTAAGCAACAGGACTACTAGTGATGCTGAACAACAAAACTGTTAGCTACGCTAATCAACAAAACTACTAACGATGCCAAACAACTAGCTACTAACATTAAACAGCAAAACTACTAGCAATGCTAAACAACAAAACTATTAGCAATGTTAAGCAACAACACTACTAGCAATGCTAAACAACAAAACTATTAGCAATGTTAAGCAACAACACTACTAGCAATGCT
This sequence comes from Nerophis lumbriciformis, assembly GCF_033978685.3. NCBI lineage: Eukaryota > Metazoa > Chordata > Actinopteri > Syngnathiformes > Syngnathidae > Nerophis > Nerophis lumbriciformis. The sequence continues at coordinate 1,419,196 of NC_084565.2, forward strand.
AAACAACAAAACTATTAGCAATGTTAAGCAACAACACTACTAGCAATGCTAAACAACAAAACTATCAGCAATGTTAAGCAACAACACTACTAGTGATGCTAAACAACAAAACTGTTAGCAATGCTAATCAACAAAACTACTAACGATGCCAATCAACAAAACTATCAGAAATGTTAAGCAACAAGACTACTAGTGATGCTGAACAACAAAACTGTTAGCTACGCTAATCAACAAAACTACTAACGATGCCAAACAACTAGCTACTAACATTAAACAGCAAAACTACTAGCAATGCTAAACAACAAAACTATTAGCAATGTTAAGCAACAACACTACTAGTGATGCTAATCAACAAAACTACTAATGATGCTAAACAACAAAACTATTAGCAATGTTAAGCAAAAAGACTACTAGTGATGCTGAACAACAAAACTGTTAGCGATGCTAATCAACAAAACTACTAACGATGCTAAACAACAAAACTATTAGCAATGTTAAGCAACAACACTGCTAGTGATGCTAAACAACAAAACTATAAGCAATGTTAAGCAACAACACTACTAGTGATGCTAATCAACAAAACTACTAATGATGCTAAACAACAAAACTATTAGCAATGTTAAGCAACAAGACTACTAGTGATGCTGAACAACAAAACTGTTAGCGATGCTAATCAACAAAACTACTAACAATGCCAAACAACTAGCCACTAACCACGTTAAACAACAAAATAACTAACAATGCTAAACAACAAAACTGCTAGCGATGCTAATCAACAAAACTACTAACGATGCCAAACAACTAGCCACCAGCAACGTTAAAAAACAAAACTACTAGCAATGCTAAACAACAAAACTATTAGCAATGTTAAGCAACAACACTACTCGTGATGCTGAACAACAAAACTATTAGCAATGTTAAGCAACAAAACTACTAGCAATGGTAAACAACAAAACTGTTAGCAATGTTAAGCAACAAAACTACTAGTGATGCTGAACAACAAAACTGTTAGCGATGCTAATCAACAAAACTACTAACGATGCCAAACAACTAGCCACTAACGTTAAACAACAAAACTACCAGCAATGCTAAACAACAAAACTATTAGCAATGTTAAGCAACAACACTACTAGTGATGCTGAAACACAAAACTATTAGCAATGTTAAGCAACAAAACTACTAGCAATGGTAAACAACAAAACTGTTAGCAATGTTAAGCAACAAAACTACTAGTGATGCTGAACAACAAAACTGTTAGCGATGCTAATCAACAAAACTACTAACGATGCCAAACAACTAGCCACTAACGTTAAACAACAAAACTACCAGCAATGCTAAACAACAACACTATTAGCAATGCTAAGCAACAAGACTACTAGCAATGCTAAACAACAAAACTGTTAGCGATGCTAATCAACATAACTACTAATATGCCAAACAACTAGCCACTAACAACGTTAAACAACACAACTACTAGCCATGCTAAACAGCAAAACTATTAGTAATGTTAAGCAACAAGACTACTAGTGATGCTGAACAACAAAACTGTTAAAGATGCTAATCAACAAAACTACTAACGATGCCAAACAACAAGCCACTAACGTTAAACAACAAAACCACTAGCAATGCTGAACAACAAAATTATTAGCAATGTTAAGCAACAAGACTACTAGCAATGCTAAACAACAAAACTGTTAGCGATGCTAATCAACAAAACTACAAATATGTCAAACAACTAGCCACTAACAACGTTAAACAACAAAACCATTAGCAATGCTAAACAACAAAACTGTTAGCGATGCTAATCAACAAAACTACTAACGATGCCAAACAACTAGCCACTAACAACGTTAAACAACACAACTACTAGCAATGCTAAACAGCAAAACTATTAACAATGTTAAGCAACAAGACTACTAGTGATGCTAAACAACAAAACTGTTAGCGATGCTAATCAACAAAACTACGAACGATGCCAAACAACTAGCCACTAACTACTTTAAACAACAAAACTACTAGTGATGCTGAACAACAAAACTACTATTGACGTAAACAACCAGACCATATGTGATGCTAAACAACAAAACTTTTAGCAATGCTAAACAACAAAACTACTATTAATGCTAAACAACAAATTACTATTAACGTAAACAACCAGACCATGAATGATGCTAAACAACAAGACTGCTAGCATAAACAACAAAACTACTAGCAATGCTAAACAACAAACTACTATTGATGTAAACAACCAGACCAAGTGATACTAAACAACAAGACTGCTAGCATAAACAAAAAACGACTAGCAATGCTAAACAACAAACTACTATTGACGTAAACAACCTGACCATATGTGATGCTAAACTACAAAACCTGCTAGCAATGCTAAACAACAAACTACTAGCAATGCTAAACAACAAACTACTATTGACGTAAACAACCAGACCATATGTGATGCTAAACAACAAAACTTTTAGCAATGCTAAACAACAAAACTACTATTAATGCTAAACAACAAATTACTATTAACGTAAACAACCAGACCATGAATGATGCTAAACAACAAGACTGCTAGCATAAACAACAAAACTACTAGCAATGCTAAACAACAAACTACTATTGATGTAAACAACCAGACCAAGTGATACTAAACAACAAGACTGCTAGCATAAACAAAAAACGACTAGCAGTGCTAAACAACAAACTACTATTGACGTAAACAACCTGACCATATGTGATGCTAAACAACAAAACCTGCTAGCAATGCTAAACAACAAACTACTATTGACGTAAACAACCAGACCATATGTGATGCTAAACAGCAAGACTGCTGGCATAAACAACAAAACGACTAGCAATGCTAAACAACAAACTACTATTGACGTAAACAACCTGACCATATGTGATGCTAAACAACAAAACCTGCTAGCAATGCTAAACAACAAACTACTATCAATGCTAAACAACAAACTGCTAGCAATGCTAAACAACAAACTACTATTGACGTAAACAAACAGACCATGAGTGATGCTAAACAGCAAGACTGCTGGCATAAACAAAACGACTAGCAATGCTAAACAACAAACTACTATTGACGTAAACAAACGGACCATTAGTGATGCTAAACAACAAGACTGCTGGCATAAACAACAAAACTACGAGCAATGCTAAACAACAAATTACTATTGACATAAACAACCAGATCATATGTGATGCTAAACAACAAAACCGCTAGCAATGCTAAACAACAAACTACTATTGACGCAAACAACCAGACCATATGTGATGCTAAACAACAAAACCTGCTAGCAATGCTAAACAACAAACTACTATTGACGTAAACAAACAGACCATGAGTGATGCTAAACAACAAGACTGCTGGCATAAAAAACAAAACTACTAGCAATGCTAAACAACAAACTACTATTGACATAAACAACCAGACCATATGTGATACTAAACAACAAAACCTGCTAACAATGCTAAACAACAAACTACTAGCAATGCTAAACAACAAACTACTATTGACGTAAACAAACAGACCATGAGTGATGCTAAACAACAAGACTGCTGGCATAAACAACAAAACTACTAGCAATGCTAAACAACAAACTACTATTGACATAAACAACCAGATCATATGTGAAGCTAAACAACAAAACCGCTAGCAATGCTAAACAACAAACTACTATTGACGTAAACAACCAGACCATATGTGATGCTAAACAACAAAACCTGCTAGCAATGCTAAACAACAAACTACTAGCAATGCTAAACAACAAACTACTATTGACGTAAACAAACAGAACATGAGTGATGCTAAACAACAAGACTGCTGGCATAAACAACAAAACTACTAGCAAAGCTAAACAACAAACTACTATTGACGTAAACAACCAGACCATATGTGATGCTGAACAACAAAACCTGCTAGCAATGCTAAACAACAAATTACTAGCAATGCTAAACAACAAACTACTATTGACGTAAACAAACAGACCATGAGTGATGCTAAACAACAAGACTGCTGGCATAAACAACAAAACTACTAGCAATGCTAAACAACAAACTACTATTGATGTAAACAACCACACCATATGTGATGCTAAACAACAAACTACTAGCAATGTAAACAACAAACTACTATTGACGTAAACAAACAGACCATGAGTGATGCTAAACAACAAAACCTGCTAGCAATGCTAAACAACAAACTACTATTAACGTAAACAAACAGACCATGAGTGATGCTAAACAACAAAACCTGCTAGCAATGCTAAACAAAAAACTACTAGCAATGCTAAACAACAAACTAATATTGAGGTAAACAAACAGACCATGAGTGATGCTAAACAACAAGACTGCTGGCATAAACAACAAAACTACTAGCAATGCTAAACAACAAACTACTATTGACGTACACAACCTGACAATATGTGATGCTAAACAACAAAACCTGCTAGCAATGCTAAACAACAAAACTACTAGCAATGCTAAACAACAAACTACTATTGACGTAAACAACCACACCATATGTGATGCTAAACAACAAACTACTAGCAATGTAAACAACAAACTACTATTGACGTAAACAAACAGACCATGAGTGATGCTAAACAACAAAACCTGCTAGCAATGCTAAACAACAAACTACTATTGACGTAAACAAACAGACCATGAGTGATGCTAAACAACAAAACCTGCTAGCAATGCTAAACAACAAACTACTATTGACGTAAACAAACAGACCATGAGTGATGCTAAACAACAAGACTGCTGGCATAAACAACAAAACTACTAGCAATGCTAAACAACAAATTACTATTGAAATAAACAACCAGACCATAGGTGATGCTAAACAACAAAACCTGCTAGCAATGCTAAACAAAAAACTACTAGCAATGCTAAACAACAAACTAATATTGAGGTAAACAAACAGACCATGAGTGATGCTAAACAACAAGACTGCTGGCATAACAACAAAACTACTAGCAATGCTAAACAACAAACTACTATTGACGTACACAACCTGACCATATGTGATGCTAAACAACAAAACCTGCTAGCAATGCTAAACAACAAACTACTAGCAATGCTAAACAACAAACTACTATTGACGTAAACAAACAGACCATTAGTGATGCTAAACAACAAGACTGCTGGCATAAGCAACAAAACTACTAGCAATGCTAAACAACAAATTACTATTGACATAAACAACCAGATCATAAGTGATGCTAAACAACAAAACCGCTAGCAATGCTAAACAACAAACTACTATTGACGTAAACAACCAGACCATAGGTGATGCTAAACAACAAAACCTGCTAGCACTACTAAACAACAAACTACTAGCAATGCTAAACAACAAATTACTATTGACATAAACAAACAGACCATTAGTGATGCTAAACAACAAGACTGCTAGCATAAACAACAAAACTACTAGTAATGCTAAACAACAAATTACTATTGACATAAACAACCAGACCATATGTGATGCTAAACATTAAAACCTGCTAGCAATGCTAAACAACAAACTACTAGCAATGCTAAACAGCAAACTACTATTGACGTAAACAAACAGACCATGAGTGATGCTAAACAACAAGACTGCTAGCATAAACAACAAAACTACTAGCAATGCTAAACAACAAACTACTATTGACGTAAACAAACAGACCATGAGTGATGCTAAACAACAAGACTGCTAGCATAAACAACAAAACTACTAGCAATGCTAAACAACAAACTACTATTGACGTAAACAAACAGACCATGAGTGATGCTAAACAACAAGACTGCTGGCATAAACAACAAAACTACTAGCAATGCTAAACAACAAACTACTAGCAATGCTAAACAACAAACTATTACCAATGCTAAACAACAAACTACTATTGACGTAAACAAACAGACCATGAGTTATGCTAAACAACAAAACCTGCTAGCAATGCTAAACAACAAAATACTAGCGATGCTAAACAACAAACTACTATTGACGTAAACAAACAGACCATGAGTGATGCTAAACAACAAGACTGCTGGCATAAACAACAAAACTACTAGCAATGCTAAACAACAAACTACTAGCAATGCTAAACAACAAACTACTATTGACGTAAACAACCAGACCATATGTGATGCTAAACATTAAAACCTGCTAGCAATGCTAAACAACAAACTACTAGCAATGGTAAACAGCAAACTACTATTGACGTAAACAAACAGACCATGAGTGATGCTAAACAACAAGACTGCTAGCATAAACAACAAAACTACTAGCAATGCTAAACAACAAACTACTATTGACGTAAACAAACAGACCATATATGATGCTAAACAACAAGACTACTAGCAATGCTAAACGACAAACTACTATTGACGTAAACAAACAGACCATTAGTGATGCTAAACAACAAGACTGCTAGCATAAACAACAAAACTACTAGCAATGCTAAACAACAAGACTGCTAGCATAAACAACAAAACTACTAGCAATGCTAAACAACAAACTACTATTGACGTAAACAAACAGACCATATATGATGCTAAACAACAAGACTACTAGCAATGCTAAACGACAAACTACTATTGACGTAAACAAACAGACCATGAGAGATGCTAAACAACAAGACTGCTAGCATAAACAACAAAACTACTAGCAATGCTAAACAACAAGACTACTAGCAATGCTAAACGACAAACTACTATTGACGTAAACAACCAGACCATATGTGATGCTAAACAACAAAACTACTAGCAATGCTAAACAACAAACTACTATTGACGTAAACAACCAGACCATGAGAGATGCTAAACAACAAAACTGCCTTAAATAACACAAACAACCACGAGTTGAAAAGTATTCTAGGTGTTAGCATTTTGTTGAAAATGATCCTGATAGTCCTACAACAACCACCAGGTCGCTCACGCTACAAACGGACGTTGATGAATTGTTTGAAACAAAAAGATTGAAGAGACGATTAGCTCTGTTAGCGTTAGCGTCACCTGCTGAATATAGATGTGTGCTAAATAAATCTCACCAGCAGGGGGCAGCTGTCTGAAACAGGAAGTTGTAGCTCCTCCCACCTGGATTTGATATTCAGTTTAGCACTGACCAGGAATAACGTTTGGATAAGTCTCAAGATCTCCAAGGTGCTTTATCAAAAGGTAAGCTAACACCTGGGAATGGCTCCACTTGAACTCCGGGTAAGTGCGGTCAACCACCAGGAGGAATGTACATACCCCCCGTGGAGCTGCTCGCTAATTAGCGGGGCTAATGAAGGTTACGGCTAAGACTAATGCGGGAGAACATGCTAGCACCTATTTGGGGTCGGTGGGTTGGCGGCCTCGGTGGTAGCTGGGGGTGTGCGTTGTTGTGGTTTACGGGGTCGGTCGCTCCTTTGTTTTGGCGACTGCGGGTGTTTGTACTGCGAACGGGCGGTGGTGGTGATGGCTGCTGTGGTGCTGGCATTGCTGTGTTGGGTTGGAGTGGCTGGGGGACTGTGATTGGTGGTTGTGGGGGCCAGCTGGATTGGGAGCTGACATGCGGACATTGGCTTCTTCCCTGGCCGGGACTGGTATGGTCACGTTGCTGTGTGGATGTGGTGTTTGCATTGGGCATGGTGGGTCGTGCAGTTTTTCTGCCTTCGGTTGCTGGTATGGACTCTGCAGAGTCAGGTTGGCTTTGTTTGGCATTGGGTGGACTCGGGTGGCGTCACGTTAAAGTGGTCTGTTGCGGGCCGTGGGGGGGTGGAGGGTTCCTGGCCGTAGTTCCTGGTTGTCGCCTGCATGGACTGGTGGGGGAGGTGGGGGGGGGGGGGGGGGCGGACAGAACTTTCCTCCAGAAGGTCTTATCTTTGTCCATGTGATGTCAGATGAAACAAAACTGGAGCTGTTTGGCCACAATACCCAGCAATATGAGTTAAGGCCTTTAATCCCAGGGACACCATACCTACCGTCAAGCATGGCGGTGGTAGTATTATGCTCTGGGCCTGTTTTGCTGCCAATGGAACTGCTGCTTTAAATGGGACAATGAAAAAGGAGGTTTAGCTCCAAATTGTTCAGGACAAGCTAAAATCATCAGCCCGGAGGTTGGGTCTTGGGCGCAGTTGGGTGTTCCAACAGGACAATGACCCCAAACACACCTCAAAAGTGGTAAAGGAATGGCTAAATCAGGCTAGAATGAAGGTTTTAGAATGGCCTTATACATATATATATATATATATATATATATATATATATATATATATATATATATATATATACACAGGTAAAAGCCAGTAAATTAGAATATTTTGAAAAACTTGATTTATTTCAGTAATTGCATTCAAAAGGTGTAACTTGTACATTATATTTATTCATTGCACACAGACTGATGCATTCAAATGTTTATTTCATTTCATTTTGATGATTTGAAGTGGCAACAAATGAAAATCCAAAATTCCGTGTGTCACAAAATTAGAATATTACTTAAGGCTAATACAAAAAAGGGATTTTTAGAAATGTTGGCCAACTGAAAAGTATGAAAATGAAAAATATGAGCATGTACAATACTCAATACTTGGTTGGAGCTCTTTTTGCCTCAATTACTGCGTTAATGCGGCGTGGCATGGAGTCGATGAGTTTCTGGCACTGCTCAGGTGTTATGAGAGCCCAGGTTGCTCTGATAGTGGCCTTCAACTCTTCTGCGTTTTTGGGTCTGGCATTCTGCATCTTCCTTTTTACAATACCCCACAGATTTTCTATGGGGCTAAGGTCAGGGGAGTTGGCGGGCCAATTTAGAACAGAAATACCATGGTCCGTAAACCAGGCACGGGTAGATTTTGCGCTGTGTGCAGGCGCCAAGTCCTGTTGGAACTTGAAATCTCCATCTCCATAGAGCAGGTCAGCAGCAGGAAGCATGAAGTGCTCTAAAACTTGCTGGTAGACGGCTGCGTTGACCCTGGATCTCAGGAAACAGAGTGGACCGACACCAGCAGATGACATGGCACCCCAAACCATCACCCAACCATGCAAATTTTGCATTTCCTTTGGAAATCGAGGTCCCAGAGTCTGGAGGAAGACAGGAGAGGCACAGGATCCACGTTGCCTGAAGTCTAGTGTAAAGTTTCCACCATCAGTGATGGTTTGGGGTGCCATGTCATCTGCTGGTGTCGGTCCACTTTGTTTCCTGAGATCCAGGGTCAACGCAGCCGTCTACCAGCAAGTTTTAGAGCACTTCATGCTTCCTGCTGCTGACCTGCTCTATGGAGATGGAGATTTCAAGTTCCAACAGGACTTGGCGCCTGCACACAGCGCAAAATCTACCCGTGCCTGGTTTACGGACCATGGTATTTCTGTTCTAAATTGGCCCGCCAACTCCCCTGACCTTAGCCCCATAGAAAATCTGTGGGGTATTGTGAAAAGGAAGATGCAGAATGCCAGACCCAAAAACGCAGAAGAGTTGAAGGCCACTATCAGAGCAACCTGGGCTCTCATAACACCTGAGCAGTGCCAGAAACTCATGGACTCCATGCCACGCCGCATTAACGCAGTAATTGAGGCAAAAGGAGCTCCAACCAAGTATTGAGTATTGTACATGCTCATATTTTTCATTTTCATACTTTTCAGTTGGCCAACATTTCTAAAAATCCCTTTTTTGTATTAGCCTTAAGTAATATTCTAATTTTGTGACACACGGAATTTTGGATTTTCATTTGTTGCCACTTCAAATCATCAAAATTAAATGAAATAAACATTTGAATGCATCAGTCTGTGTGCAATGAATAAATATAATGTACAAGTTACACCTTTTGAATGCAATTACTGAAATAAATCAAGTTTTTCAAAATATTCTAATTTACTGGCTTTTACCTGTATATATATACACATATATATATATTGTTGCGTTTTGAACCAGTTGTTCCTCCCAGGGAATTCAAGTCACAATTCGCTCCCAAGCTCTTTACGACACTTAAAGCTGAGTTGAAAAAACCACCAGAGACAGAATAGGTATTTTGTAGTATATTTTCAAAGCTTTTCCAATATACATTTTTGAGACCAGTCTAACCATAGAACATTCTATATCGCCTCCCCAAAATGGTCTGTCTTCCCGATCCCACTACCCTTTCTCTCGTCCCATCTCTGTAGCCAAAACAAAATGCTAGTCTAAACACATTCCAAAGAACTCAAGGTTATCACACATAGTATACTTGCTGACAGAGCATCAAGAGAATACATGGAAAACTCGAACTGTTTTCAAATATGACTAATAAATGAAAGAAGTACAACTTAAATTCGGATATATGTAAATATCTGCCTCCGACAATATATATATATATAATATAGCTGTAATTCACTGAAATTCAAGTATTTCTTATATATATATATATATATATATATATATATATATATATATATATATATATATATATATATATATATACAATTTATTTATTACCTCAAATTTTTTTTATAATTTGACAAAAATATTAAAGCATTTAGAAAACAGTTCAAACATATTTTTGTGTTGCAGAAAAAAAATTACCTCTAAAAGAAAGGAATGTTCAAACTTTTTCACTTCAGATACTGGAGCTCTGACTATTGTCTTTTTTTTTTTTTTTTGGTAGTATCTTAGAAAAATATTTGATCAAGTGAAATGAGTCAAACAGAACAAAGGTAGGTATGAAAAGAAACACTAAACTTTTTGTTATTACCCGTCTGGAATGTCTCTTGACAGTAAGTTGAATGATGCGGACACGTTTGTTACTGGATACTTTCCCATTCGTTTCTACCTCGGAGACTTTGAGTGTAGGTTGTATGTTTACAACTTAGTGACTCAGACAGTAATGTCCATATAAATACATATAATCAAGTCTATATTATATATATATATATATATATATATATATATATATATATATATATATATATATACACGTAATAATTATATACATTTAGATTGGGGTATGTAATGGGGAAATACCTTAATGTCTCTTGCATTCATGTTAGCCTTTAAGCTCGCTAGCATTTAACCTAAAACTGTAATACATACCTGCCAACTACTCCGGTTTTCCCGTAATTAGTATGGTTTTCATCAACCTATTCCGGGTTACGGTTGCAGTGATAAAAAATACAGTTTTTCATTAATTAAAATTTTTTTTTAAATGCGCGAGGCTATTTATAGCACCGCTGCCATTGTTTCCAAACGAGCGAACGATCATGGAATCAGCCGGAGAAAAATCGCAAACGAGTCTTAAACCGAAAAGAAAACTGCAGTCATTCCGTGAAGAATATTCAAAAGCCTATCCGGGAATAATTATTCGTTCCAAAAAGGGTGAAAACTACGCGAATTGCACCTTGTGCAGACAAGATTTTTCCATCGGACACGGAGGAATTAGCGATATAAAAGACCACGTTGGGACAAAAAAACACAAGTCTAATGCCGTTGCTAGCGATACAAGTGGAAAACTTTCAACGTTTTTCGTCGCCCAAACAGATTCTTTGGATACATTTGGATTTTAGCCACAAAAAGGTAATGACACCAATGTTATCTATTGGAATTGTTTAGTACTGTTATACTGTTAAAAGTGTTTATACTATTTATGCTTTCAAGTCCAAGTTGAAGAAATCTTGTTAAATGTTGACAGCATAACTACCAAAATACAGAAGTATGTCCTTAATATTTTTGCAGTGCTATTTCTGTTGAAAAGTTCAAATGATTACATTAGAGATGTGATGTGCCACTTTTCAAGTGTCTGATGGCTTCAATTAATTTTCATTCATTTTTCATATTTTGAATTCTTTTGAAAGGCTTACAAAAAAACTACATTTGAATTGTAATTCCATGCTATTGACAGGACTATTAATTTTAATGAAGTTAGCTTACCATGTTTACAGTATGATAATTGTGATAGAAATGTGAATTTTAGGCACAGAATATTTTTTACAATTGAACAAGGCAGTAGATTATACAAGCTTGGACAGAAAGTTAATAATGACACCAATTTTTTTTTTATGGAATTGTTTAGTACTGTTTTACCATTTGTTTACTGTAAAAAGTGTTTATACTTTCAATGAACAAATTGAAGTCTTGTGAAAGGTTGACAGGATAACTGGCATTAACTGTCAAAATAATTTCAAACTATTGAAGTTAGCTTACAGAATAAACATGTCAATCAACCCATATGATTTTTGCTGTAATATTTTTGTTTTGAAAAGTCACTGTGACTGATAGAAAAGTGATGGTTTTAGCAACATTTTAACCTGTCTGAATGCTAATAATCATTTTGCGTCGGCCTGAACCCCCCACCAGGACTTTGTCCTGGACCTACCTGGGCCTGCGGCCCCTGGACCCTGGCTACTAGGTTTTTCTGATTTCAAAAGTTGGCAGGTATGGTAATACCACAATACCATTTTGTTGTCTGCTATTCATTTAATTACGGCATTTTTTTGATCGATTTTGATTGTAGCACCACCTATGGCAAAAACATGTTACACAGCCTGAAAAATGAAATGTTGCCGTGTACGTACACATATAAATATTTATGGCTACAGAACAAGAAATGTTGTCATGATAAAAGCAGTTGTCCGTCTTGGCTGCTGATTAGCATATATCGGAGGAGGCGGCTGTCAAGGCTAGCACGACTGACAAAATGCTAAACTTCACCGGCAAGCGTGAGAGAAACCATCCATCCATCGTAAACAAAACGTGGCTAATAGTGAGCGACGCTGTGGAGAAAAGGAGTGCAGGCCAAGCTGGAATGAAGGCTGCTAGCAAGGAGAGATAGTCGCGCATGCTAATCGCTATGTTTGACAACATGACGGCCATCACACACAACCTGTGCTAGCAACACATCAAGAGTGTCAAACAACGCTTAAATAGATGTTTGGATCCAGAAAACACGCCTCGTTAGCATCAGGTAGTGCGCGGTTAGATTCTTCTTTCAATATATAACTATTTGTTAAACGCCAAACCATTTGCAAATTGTAAACAACTCGTCCGCTAACTATGCTAATTAACCAGATATTTAGTGCTGGCAAGCTACTAGATGACTAGCTGGATGCTAAAGGTAAATCAGATCATTAGCGAGGCTAACGAAATCGACCGCTAGCATTCTGGCCTTTCAGGACGTTTCTTGCATCTGCCAATTTAAACACCCCCCCCTTCTCATCGTAAAATAAATAATAATAACGATGTTTCTTGCTTTATTTCAAGACTGACACCTAAACCTAACCATTAAAAAATACTAGTCTGCTAACTATGCTAATTAACCAGATCATTAGCACTGGTACGCTACTGGACGATTAGCTAGATGCTAAAAAACAACAACAATCAGGCTAACAAAATAGACCGCTAACATTCTGGCCTTTAAGGACAGTGACTTTCTTGCATCTGCCCATTTAAACACCCCCCCTTCTCATCGTAAAATAAATAATAATAATGATGTTTATTTCTTTATTTCAAGACTGACACCTAAACCTAACCATTTAAACAACGAGTCTGCTAACTATGCTAATTAACCAGATATTTAGTGCTGGCAGGCTACTATCAATCAATCAATCAATCAATGTTTATTTATATAGCCCTAAATCACAAGTAGATGACGAGCGAGATGCTAAAGGTAAATCAGATCATTAGCGAGGCTAACAAAATCGACCGCTAACATTCTGGCCTTTCAGGACGTTTCTTGCATCTGCCAATTTAAACACCCCTCCTTCTCATCGTAAAATAAATAATAATAACTATTATGTTTCTTGCTTTATTTCAAAGACTGACACCTAAACCTAACCATTTGCAAATTGTATACGACTAATCCGCCAACTATGCTAATTAACCAGATCATTAGCACTGGTAAGCTAATAGACGACCAGCTAGATGCTAAAAAAAACAAAAAACAATCAGGCTAACAAAATCGACCGCTAACATTCTGGCCTTTCAGGACGTTTCTTGCATCTGCCAATTTAAACACCCCCCCTTCTCATCGAAAAATAGATAATAATAATAATGCTGTTTCTTGCTTTATTTCAAGACTGACACCTAAACCTAACCATTTAAACAACGAGTCTGCTAACTATGCTAATTAACCAGATCATTAACACTCGCAAGCTACTAGACGACTAGCTAGATGCTAAAAAAAAAAAATCAGATATTAGCGAGGCTAACAAAATAGACCGCTAACATTCTGACCTTTCAGGACGGGGTGTGTGTGTGTGTGTGTGTGTGTGTGTGTGTGTGTGTGTGTGTGTGTGTGTGTGTGTGTGTGTGTGTGTGTGTGTGTGTGTGTGTGTGTGTGTGTGTGTGTGTGTGTGTGTGTGTGTGTGAAGAGCGCGAGTTGTGGAAGAGGCCAGATTAGCTAAAGAGCCAGTGTGTTAATACTTACCAGCTAACAGTTAGCATGTGTGAAGTAACACAATATTTGACTTTGAGGTGTGTAGCTGTAAAATTAGCTAAAAAGGTAGCTTTTTAGTGCTAAAATGCTACCTAACAGTTAGCATGTGTCAAGTAAAAAAATGTTTGACTGTGGGGTGTATACCTGCAAAATTAGCTAAAAAGGTAGCATTTTAGCACTAACAAGCTAACAGTTAGCATGTGTCAAGTAAACAAAAAATTTTACTCTGGGATGTATACCTGCAAAATTAGCTAAAAAGGTAGCATTTTAGCACTAACAAGCTAACAGTTAGCATGTGTCAAGTAAACAAAAAATTTTACTCTGGGATGTATACCTGCAAAATTTGCTAAAAATATAGCATTTTAGCACTAACAAGCTAACAGTTAGCATGTGTCAAGTAAACAAAAATTTTTACTCTGGGATGTATACCTGCAAAATTAGCTAAAAAGGTAGCATTTTAGCACTAACAAGCTAACAGTTAGCATGTGTCAAGTAAAAAAAATTTGACTGTGGGGTGTATACCTGCAAAATTAGCTAAAAATGTAGCATTTTAGCACTAACAAGCTAACAGTTAGCATGTGTCAAGTAAACAAAAAATTTTACTCTGGGATGTATACCTGCAAAATTAGCTAAAAATGTAGCATTTTAGCACTAACAAGCTAACAGTTAGCATGTGTCAAGTAGACAAAAAATGTTACTCTGGGATGTATACCTGCAAAATTAGCTAAAAAGGTAGCATTTTAGCACTAACAAGCTAACAGTTAGCATGTGTCAAGTAAAAAAAAAAAAATTACTCTGGGGTGTATACCTGCAAAATTAGCTAAAAAGGTAGCATCTTAACACTAACAAGCTAACAGTTAGCATGTGTCAAGTAAAAAAATGTTTGACTGTGGTGTGTATACCTGCAAAATTAGCTAAAAAGGTAGCATTTTAGCACTAACAAGCTAACAGTTAGCATGTGTCAAGTAAAAAAATGTTTGACTGTGGTGTGTATACCTGCAAAATTAGCTAAAAAGGTAGCATTTTAGCACTAACAAGCTAACAGTTAGCATGTGTCAAGTAAAAAAATGTTTGACTGTGGGGTCCATACCTGCAAAATTTGCTAAAAAGATAGCATTTTAGCACTAACAAGCTACAAGCTAACAGTTAGCATGTGTCAAGTAAACAAAAAAATTTACTCTGGGATGTATACCTGCAAAATTAGCTAAAAAGGTAGCATTTTAGCACTAACAAGCTAACAGTTAGCATGTGTCAAGTAAAACAATATTTGACTCTGGGGTGTATACCTGCAAACTTAGCTAGAAAGGTAGCATTTTAACACTAACAAGCTCACACTTAGCATGTGTCAAGTAAATGAATATTTACTCTGGGGTTTGCAGCTGCAAAATTAACTAAAAAGGTAGCGTTTTAAAACTAACAAGCTAACAGTTAGCATGTGTCAAGTAAAAAAATGTTTGACTGTGGGGTGTATACCTGCAAAATTAGCTAAAAAGGTAGCAGTTTAGCACTAACAAGCTAACAGTTAGCATGTGTCAAGTAAAAAAATGTTTGACTGTGGGGTGTATACCTGCAAAATTAGCTAAAAAGATAGCATTTTAGCACTAACAAGCTAACAGTTAGCATGTGTCAAGTAAAAAAAAAAATTTACTCTGGGGTGTATACCTGCAAAATTAGCTAAAAAGGTAGCATTTTAGCACTAACAAGCTAACAGTTAGCATGTGTCAAGTAAAAAACAAAATTTACTCTGGGGTGTATACCTGCAAAATTTGCTAAAAAGATAGCATCTTAACACTAACAAGCTAACAGTTAGCATGTGTCAAGTAAAAAAATGTTTGACTGTGGAGTCTATACCTGCAAAATTAACTAAAAAGGTAGCGTTTTAAAACCAACAAGCTAACAGTTAGCATGTGTCAAGTAATAAAATGTTTGACTCTGGGGTGTATACCTGCAAAATTAGCTAAAAAGGTAGCATGCTAACACTAACAAACTAACAAATAGCATGTGTCAAGTAAAAAATTGTTTGACTCTGGGGTGTATACCTGCAAACTTAGCTAAAAAGGTAGCATTTTAACACTAAAAAGCTAACAGTTAGCATTGTTAGTGTTAGCAGCGAGCTAGCCATAGCTAGCATGTATTCCTATAAAAACTGTATGGTGAAGAATGTAAACAACTTGAATGTAAATGTCAGCATAATTGTGTGTGTGTGGTGTGTGTGTGTGTGTGTGTGTGTGTGTGTGTGTGTGTGTGTGTGTGTGTGTGTGTGTGTGTGTGTGTGTGTGTGTGTGTGTGTGTGTGTCAGCAATCAAAGTAATAAAAGCTGCTGGGGGCGACTACAAGGCATGAATGTTTCAGTGCGACCACCAGATTTGACAATAAATATTTCTGGAGGTCTTGGATGAATTTTTCATGGCTGGGGGGGGGGGGGGGTGTGAGAGGGGGGGGGGGGGGGTGTAGATGAAAGGAGAGTGGGGGGACGCCGGCGCTCCACCGCCGAGACGCACATCGCCTCCAATCTTTATCAATGAAGAGTCGGGCGTCGCCGTTGTGGCCGAGGACATGTGGGAGGGTCCGATTTCACGCCCCGCCCCTTTTTGAAGAGAAGACACGGAGCTTTGAAGTCCCTCGTGGAGCACGGGAGGCGTCACGCTACGTCTTAGCATGGGAGGCGTCAGTTAGCATTAACATTAGCTCCTACTTCTGCTGCTGAAACTAGCGTGAACTCATCAGCGCTATTAATGCTGACCAAGCATCCATCCATTTTTCTTCCGCTTATCCGAGGTCGGGTCGCGGGGGCAGTAGCCTAAGCAGGGAAGCCCAGACTTCCCTCTCCCCAGCCACTTCATCCGGCTCCTGCCGGGGGATCCCGAGGCGTTCCCAGGCCAGGGGGTGGACATGGTCTTCCCAACGTGTCCTGGGTCTTCCCCGTGCCAGTCGGACGTGCCCTAGGAGGTGTTCGGGTGGCATCCTGACCAGATGCCCAAACCACCTCATCTGGCTCCTCTCCATGTGGAGGAGCAGCGGCTTTACTTTGAGTTCCTCCCGGATGACAGAGCTTCTCACCCTATCTCTAAGGGAGAGACCCGCCACCCGGCGGAGGAAACTCATTTGGGCCGCTTGTACCCGTGATCTTGTACTTTCGGTCATAACCCAAAGCTCATGACCATAGGTGAGGATGGGAACGTAGATCGACCGGTAAATTGAGAGCTTTGCCTTCCGGCTCAGCTCCTTCTTCACCACAACGGATCGATACAGCGTCCGCATTACTGAAGACGCCGCACCGATCCGCCTGTCCATCTCACCATCCACTCTTCCCTCACTCGTGAACAAGACTCCCAGGTACTTGAACTCCTCCACTTGGGGCAAGATCTGCTCCTCAACTTGGAGATGGCACTCTACCCTTTTCCGGGCAAGAACCATGGACTCGGATTTGGAGGTGCTGATTCTCATGTGTCGCTTCACACTCCGCTGCGAACCGATCCAGTGAGAGCTGAAGATCCTGGCCAGATGAAGCCATCAGGACCACATCATCTGCAAAAAGCAGAGACCTAATCCTGCAGCCACCAAACCAGATCCCTCAACGCCTTGACTGCGCCTAGAAATTCTGTCCATAAAAGTTCAGAACAGAATGGGTGACAAAGAGCAACCTTGGCAGAGTCCAACCCTCACTGGAAACGTGTCCGACTTACTGCCGGCAATGCGGACCAAGCTCTGACACTGATCGTACAGGGAGCGGACCGCCACAATCAGACAGTCCGATACCCCATACGATCTGAGCACTCCCCACAGGACTTCCACGGTCGAATGCCTTCTCCAAGTCCACAAAGCACATGTAGACTGGTTGGGCAAACTCCCATGCACCCTCAAGGACCCTGCCGAGAGTATAGAGCTGGTCCACAGTTCCACGACCAGGACGAAAACCACACTGTTCCTCCTGAATCCGAGGTTCGACTATCCGGCGTAGCCTCCTCTCCAGTACACCTGAATAGACCTTACCGGGAAGGCTGAGGAGTGTGATCCCACGATAGTTAGAACACACCCTCCGGTTCCCCTTCTTAAAGACAGGAACCACCACCCCGGTCTGCCAATCCAGAGGTACCGCCCCCGATGTCCACGCAATGTTGCAGAGTCTTGTCAACAAAGACAGCCCCACAGCATCCAGAGATTTAGACCTCCGGGCGGATCGCATCCACCCCCGGGGCCTTGCCACCGAGGAGCTTTTTAACTACCTCGGCAACATCAGCCCCAGAAATAGGAGAGCCCACCACAGATTCCCCAGGCACTGATTCCTCATAGGAAATACTGGGGTGTATACCTGCAAAATTAGGTAAAAAGGTAGCGTTTTAAAACTAACAAGCTAACAGTTAGCCTGTGTCAAGTAAATATATATTTGACTCTGGTGTATACCTGCAAAATTAGCTAATAAGGTAGCATTTTAACACTAATAAGCTAAATATTTGACACTGGGGTGTATACCTGCAAAATTAGGTAAAAAGGTAGCGTTTTAAAACTAACAAGCTAACAGTTAGCATGTGTGAAGTAAATAAATAATTGACTCTGGGGTTTGTAGCTGCAAAAGTAGCTAAAAATGTCGCATTTTAACACTAACAAGCTAACAGTTAGCCTGTGTCAAGTAAATGAATATTTGACTCTAAAGTATGTACCTGCAAATTTAGCTAATAAGGTAGGTTTTTAACACTAACAAGCTAACAGTTAGCATGTGTGAAGCAACAAAATATTTGACTCTGGGGTGTATACCTGCAAAATTAGCTAAAAAGGTAGCGTTCTAAAACTAACAAGCTAACAGTTAGCCTGTGTCAAATAAATAAATAATTGACTCTGGGGTTTGTAGCTGCAAAATTTGCTAAAGAGGTAGCATTTTAACACTAACAAGCTAACAGTTAGCATGTGTGACGTAACAAAATATTTGACTCTGGGGTGTATACCTGCAAACTTAGCTAAAAAGGTAGCATTTTAACACTAACCAGCTAACAGCATGTGTGAAATAACAAAAATATTTGACTCAGGGGTGTATACCTACAAAATTAGGTAAAACTGTAGCGTTTTAAAACTAACAAGCTAACAGTTAGCCTGTGTCAAGTAAATAAATAATTGACTCTGGGGTTGGTAGCTGCAAAATTAGCTAAAAAAGTAGCATTTTAACACTAACCAGCTAACAGCATGAGTGAAATAACAAAATATTTGATACTGGGGTGTATACCTGCAAAATTAGGTAAAAAGGTAGCGTTTTAAAACTAACAAGCTAACAGTTAGCCTGTGTCAAGTAAATAAATAATTGACTCTGGGGTTGGTAGCTGCAAAATTAGCTAAAAAAGTAGCATTTTAACACTAACCAGCTAACAGCATGAGTGAAATAACAAAATATTTGATACTCTGGTGTATACCTGCAAAATTAGCTAATAAGGTAGCATTTTAACACTAATAAGCTAAATATTTGACACTGGGGTGTATACCTGCAAAATTAGGTAAAAAGGTAGCGTTTTAAAACTAAAAAGGTAACAGTTAGCATGTGTGAAGTAAATAAATAATTGACTCTGGGGTTTGTAGCTGCAAAAGTAGCTAAAAATGTCGCATTTTAACACTAACAAGCTAACAGTTAGCCTGTGTCAAGTAAATGAATATTTGACTCTAAAGTATGTACCTGCAAATTTAGCTAATAAGGTAGGTTTTTAACACTAACAAGCTAACAGTTAGCATGTGTGAAGCAACAAAATATTTGACTCTGGGGTGTATACCTGCAAAATTAGCTAAAAAGGTAGCGTTTTAAAACTAACAAGCTAACAGTTAGCCTGTGTCAAATAAATAAATAATTGACTCTGGGGTTTGTAGCTGCAAAATTTGCTAAAGAGGTAGCATTTTAACACTAACAAGCTAACAGTTAGCATGTGTGACGTAACAAAATATTTGACTCTGGGGTGTATACCTGCAAACTTAGCTAAAAAGGTAGCATTTTAACACTAACCAGCTAACAGCATGTGTGAAATAACAAAAATATTTGACTCAGGGGTGTATACCTACAAAATTAGGTAAAACTGTAGCGTTTTAAAACTAACAAGCTAACAGTTAGCCTGTGTCAAGTAAATAAATAAGTGACTCTGGGGTTTGTGGCTGCAAACTTAGCTAAAAAGGTAGCATTTTAACACGAACAAGCTAACAGTTAGCATGTGTGAAGTAACAAAATATTTGACTCTGGGGTGTATACCTGCACAATTAGCTAAAAAGGTAGCATTGTAACACTAACCAGCTAACAGCATGTGTGAAATAACAAAATATTTGATTATGGGGTGTATACCTGCAAAATTAGGTAAAAAGGTAGCGTTTTAAAACTAACAAGCTAACAGTTAGTCTGTGTCAAGTAAATAAATAATTGACTTTGGGGTTTGTAGCTGCAAAATTTGCTAAAAAAGGTAGCATTTTAACACTAACAAGCTAACAGTTAGCATGTGTGAAGTAACAAAATATTTGACTCTGAGGTGTATACCTGCAAAATTAGGTGAAACGGTAGCATTTTAACACTACCTAGCTAACAGCATGTGTGAAATAACAAAGTATTTGATTCTGGGGTGTATACCTGCAAAATTTGGTTTAAAAAAAAAGGTAGCGTTTTAAAACTAACAAGCTAACAGTTAGCCTGTGTCAAGTAAATAAGTATTTGACTCTGGGCTTTGTAGCTGCAAAATTAGCTAATAAGGTAGCATTTTAACACTCATAAGCTAACAGTTAGCATGTGTGAAGTAACACAATATTTGACACTGGGGTGTATACCCGCAAACCTAACTAAAATTTAGAATTTTAACACTAACCAGCTTACAGTTAGCATGTGTGAAATAAAATATTTGACACTGGGGTGTATACCTGCAAAATTAGGTAAAAAGGTAGCGTTTTAAAACTAACAAGCTATTAGTAAATACATATTTGAATCTGGGGTTTGTAGCTTCAAAATTAGCTAAAACAAAGTAGCATTTTAACACCAACCAGCTAACAGCATGTGTGAAATAACAAAATATTTGACTCTGGGGTGTATACCTGCAAAATTTGGTAAAAAAGGTAGCGTTTTAAAACTAACAAGCTAACAGTTAGCCTGTGTCAAGTAAATAAGTATTTGACTCTGGGCTTTGTAGCTGCAAAATTAGCTAATAAGGTAGCATTTTAACACTCATAAGCTAACAGTTAGCATGTGTGAAGTAACAAAATATTTGACACTGGGGTGTATACCTGCAAACTTAACTAAAATTTAGAATTTTAACACTAACCAGCTTACAGTTAGCATGTGTGAAATAAAATATTTGACACTGGGGTGTATACCTGCAAAATTAGGTAAAAAGGTAGCGTTTTAAAACTAGCTATCAGTAAATAAATATTTGACTCTGGGGTTTGTAGCTTCAAAATTAGCTAAAAAAAAGTAGCATTTTAACACTCACCAGCTAACAGCATGTGTGAAATAACAAAATATTTGACTCCAAGGTGTATACCTGCAAAATTAGGTAAAAATGTAGCGTTTTAAAACTAACAAGCTAACAGTTAGCCTGTGTCAAGTAAATTAATATTTGACTCTTAAGTGTGTACCTGCAAAGTTACCTAATAAGGTAGCATTTGAACAATAACAAGCTAACACTTAGCACGTGTGAAGTAGCAAAATGTTTGACTTTCGGGTGTATACCTGCAAATTTAGCTAAAAAGGTAGCATTTTAACACTAACAAGCTCACGCTTAGCATGTGTGAAATAAATGAATATTTGACTCTGGGGTTTGTAGCTGCAAAATTAGCTAAAAAGGTAGCATTTTAACACTAACCAGCTAACAGTTAGCATGTGTGAAGTAACAAAATACTTGACTCTGGGGTGTATACCTGCAAAATTAGGTAAAAAGGTAGCGTTTTAAAACTAAAAAGGTAACAGTTAGCATGTGTGAAGTAAATAAATAATTGACTCTGGGGTTTGTAGCTGCAAAAGTAGCTAAAAATGTCGCATTTTAACACTAACAAGCTAACAGTTAGCCTGTGTCAAGTAAATGAATATTTGACTCTAAAGTATGTACCTGCAAATTTAGCTAATAAGGTAGGTTTTTAACACTAACAAGCTAACAGTTAGCATGTGTGAAGCAACAAAATATTTGACTCTGGGGTGTATACCTGCAAAATTAGCTAAAAAGGTAGCGTTTTAAAACTAACAAGCTAACAGTTAGCCTGTGTCAAATAAATAAATAATTGACTCTGGGGTTTGTAGCTGCAAAATTTGCTAAAGAGGTAGCATTTTAACACTAACAAGCTAACAGTTAGCATGTGTGACGTAACAAAATATTTGACTCTGGGGTGTATACCTGCAAACTTAGCTAAAAAGGTAGCATTTTAACACTAACCAGCTAACAGCATGTGTGAAATAACAAAAATATTTGACTCAGGGGTGTATACCTACAAAATTAGGTAAAACTGTAGCGTTTTAAAACTAACAAGCTAACAGTTAGCCTGTGTCAAGTAAATAAATAAGTGACTCTGGGGTTTGTGGCTGCAAACTTAGCTAAAAAGGTAGCATTTTAACACGAACAAGCTAACAGTTAGCATGTGTGAAGTAACAAAATATTTGACTCTGGGGTGTATACCTGCACAATTAGCTAAAAAGGTAGCATTGTAACACTAACCAGCTAACAGCATGTGTGAAATAACAAAATATTTGATTATGGGGTGTATACCTGCAAAATTAGGTAAAAAGGTAGCGTTTTAAAACTAACAAGCTAACAGTTAGTCTGTGTCAAGTAAATAAATAATTGACTTTGGGGTTTGTAGCTGCAAAATTTGCTAAAAAAGGTAGCATTTTAACACTAACAAGCTAACAGTTAGCATGTGTGAAGTAACAAAATATTTGACTCTGAGGTGTATACCTGCAAAATTAGGTGAAACGGTAGCATTTTAACACTACCTAGCTAACAGCATGTGTGAAATAACAAAGTATTTGATTCTGGGGTGTATACCTGCAAAATTTGGTTTAAAAAAAAAGGTAGCGTTTTAAAACTAACAAGCTAACAGTTAGCCTGTGTCAAGTAAATAAGTATTTGACTCTGGGCTTTGTAGCTGCAAAATTAGCTAATAAGGTAGCATTTTAACACTCATAAGCTA
The DNA here is from genome assembly GCF_033978685.3 of Nerophis lumbriciformis. NCBI lineage: Eukaryota > Metazoa > Chordata > Actinopteri > Syngnathiformes > Syngnathidae > Nerophis > Nerophis lumbriciformis. Next base: position 1,442,697 of record NC_084565.2, read on the forward strand.
ACAGTTAGCATGTGTGAAGTAACAAAATATTTGACACTGGGGTGTATACCTGCAAACTTAACTAAAATTTAGAATTTTAACACTAACCAGCTTACAGTTAGCATGTGTGAAATAAAATATTTGACACTGGGGTGTATACCTGCAAAATTAGGTAAAAAGGTAGCGTTTTAAAACTAACAAGCTATCAGTAAATACATATTTGAATCTGGGGTTTGTAGCTTCAAAATTAGCTAAAACAAAGTAGCATTTTAACACCAACCAGCTAACAGCATGTGTGAAATAACAAAATATTTGACTCTGGGGTGTATACCTGCAAAATTTGGTAAAAAAGGTAGCGTTTTAAAACTAACAAGCTAACAGTTAGCCTGTGTCAAGTAAATAAGTATTTGACTCTGGGCTTTGTAGCTGCAAAATTAGCTAATAAGGTAGCATTTTAACACTCATAAGCTAACAGTTAGCATGTGTGAAGTAACAAAATATTTGACACTGGGGTGTATACCTGCAAACTTAACTAAAATTTAGAATTTTAACACTAACCAGCTTACAGTTAGCATGTGTGAAATAAAATATTTGACACTGGGGTGTATACCTGCAAAATTAGGTAAAAAGGTAGCGTTTTAAAACTAGCTATCAGTAAATAAATATTTGACTCTGGGGTTTGTAGCTTCAAAATTAGCTAAAAAAAAGTAGCATTTTAACACTAACCAGCTAACAGCATGTGTGAAATAACAAAATATTTGACTCCAAGGTGTATACCTGCAAAATTAGGTAAAAATGTAGCGTTTTAAAACTAACAAGCTAACAGTTAGCCTGTGTCAAGTAAATTAATATTTGACTCTTAAGTGTGTACCTGCAAAGTTACCTAATAAGGTAGCATTTGAACAATAACAAGCTAACACTTAGCACGTGTGAAGTAGCAAAATGTTTGACTTTCGGGTGTATACCTGCAAATTTAGCTAAAAAGGTAGCATTTTAACACTAACAAGCTCACGCTTAGCATGTGTGAAATAAATGAATATTTGACTCTGGGGTTTGTAGCTGCAAAATGAGCTAAAAAGGTAGCATTTTAACACTAACCAGCTAACAGTTAGCATGTGTGAAGTAACAAAATACTTGACTCTGGGGTGTATACCTGCAAAATTAGGTAAAAAGGTAGCGTTTTAACACTTTAAACAAATGGCTCCATCTTGTAAAATGGTCATCCATCCTCACTGGACTGGTGGTCGTCGTCGAAGGGGAAGAAGAGCCAGCGAGCGGTGCTGGCGGGTGTAGCAGACGATCAATGCGAGGACTTGAAAGGAGATGTAATTGATCAGGTCTAATGGAAGTGATTAGCAGACAGGCTGTAGAACAGGCGTGTAGGCATCATCCACATTAGCAGACAGGCTGTGGAACACGGCGGTGGTGTGTACGCATCATCCACCACTTTGAAGGTCTTACAGAGGATCACCCGGCCACTAAACACTCGCCTCCAGGCCGCTATGACAAATTCAGGAGGCAAACATCCCGCGCTTCAACTCGAAAATAACTCGCTAAAAGCCAACGCCGCCGTGCTAAAAGGCCGTTTTAGCGGGACAAGGCTGGAGGCGGGGTTGAAAGCTACCCCGCCCCCTCCGCACGGCCCCTCCCCTTCCTCAAATCAAAGCGGCAAGGAGGTTAATAATTCATACGCCGCTGGGCTGGAATCGCCTCTTTAGCGGGGAAATATGGCGTCTCCTGGTACTAGATGGCTCCCCAGGCACGCCGCCCCTGCTTACGTGCACGCGGGCGTCGAACGTGCGGCACGTCGTTTTATCATTTCAACGAGAATGTTGGTTTTTAAGAGGGAAACATTGCATAATGTGCACTAAATTACTCAAATAAAGTCTGTTTAGTACAAAATGTTGTAATCATAAATGTCAATAATAATAATAAATAAGTTGTCCATTTAATAATAGATTAATAATAAATGTTATACATGGAGAAAAAATATGTCAGAAGTGTCAACTTAAAATAAAATTAAAATAAATACATTTAAATACAGTAATATATAAATAATAAATGTGGAAATATAATGTTAGTATCAACTTAAAATAAAAAATAAAATACATTGATGAAATAAATGTAAATGTTATAATAAATTAATAAATCTAATATATGGAAAAAAATATTGTTAAAAGCATAGACTTAAAATAAAAATACAATTTATGTAACGTTTAATACTTTAATAATGAATTTTATATGTCGAAAAAAATTTAGAAGCGTCAATTTAAAATAAAAATACAATTAATGTAACTAGCAATAAATTAATAATGAATATTATATGTCAAAAAAATAAAGCAAAAAATAAGATGTTTATTCATTTTATTGTCGCAATTTTCAAAATAAAACAAAGTTATAAATTAAGTAGGGACAACATAATAATAATGCACAAATAAAGTCAAAACATTACAAGGAGGAAGTTGTAAAATAAAATAAAATTACAATTTATGTAACTTTGATAATACATTAATAATGAATTTTATGTCGAAAAAAATGTTAGACGCATCAATTTAAAATAAAAATTAAATTAATGTAACTAACAATAAATTGATAATGAATATTATATGTCAAAAAATATGTTAAAAGCTTCAGTTTAAAATAAAGAAATAAAGCAAAAAATAAGATGTATATTTATTTTATTGTCGCAATTTTTAAAATAAAACAAAGTTCTAAATTAAGTAGGGACAACATAATAATAATGCACGAATAAAGTCAAAACATTACGAGGAGGAAGTTGTAAAATAAAATAAAAATGGGGAATAAGAGCAGGGATTGTGCAGGAATGACGTGCAAATATAAATAAATATATTAGAAGGATCAACCTAAATAACAACCAAATATATTAACAAAATAAATAAACATTTTATAATACATTAATAATGAATTTTATATGTCGAAAAAAAATTTAGAAGCGTCAATTTAAAATAAAAATACAATTAATGTAACTAACAATAAATTAATAATGAATATTATATGTCAAAAAATATGTTAGAAGCTTCAGTTTGAAATAAAAAATAAAGCAAAAAATAAGATGTTTATTCATTTTATTGTCGCAATTTTCAAAATAAAACAAAGTTCTAAATTAAGTAGGGACAACATAATAATAATAATGCACAAATAAAGTCAAAACATTACAAGGAGGAAGTTGTAAAATAAAATAAAAATACAATTTATGTAACTTTGATAATACATTAATAATGAATTTTATAGGTCGAAAAAAATGTGAGACGCATCAATTTAAAATACAAATTTAATTAATGTAACTAACAATAAATTAATAATGAATATTAAATGTCAACAAATATGTTAGAAGCTTCAGTTTGAAATAAAAAATAAAGCAAAAAATAAGATGTCTATTAATTTTATTGTCGCAATTTTCAAAATAAAACAAAGTTCGAAATTAAGTAGGGACAACATAATAATAATGCACGAATAAAGTCAAAACATTACGAGGAGGAAGTTGTAAAATAAAATAAAAATGTGGAATAAGAGCAGTGATTTTACAGGAATGACGTACAAATATAAATAAATATATTAGAAGGATCAACCTAAATAAAAACTAAATATATTAACAAAATAAACATTTTATAATACATTAATAACAAATGTATGTGAAAAAATTATGTTAAAAGTATTAAAATGAAAATAAATTACCAAAATAAATGTAAATTTTATAATACGTTAACTAATGTAGTATGTGGAAAATAATGTTAGAAGTATTAATATTAAAATAAAATAGATTAACGAAATAAATGTACATTTTATAATACATTAATATCAAATATGTGGAAAAATCACATTAGAAGCATTAACCTAAAATATAGAAAAATAAAATACGATTTTTATTGATTTCATAGTCGCAATTTTCTAAATAAAACAGTTCTAAATTTGTGGGGGGAAACAAAATATGTACAAGAATAAAGTCAAAATATTACGAGAAGGAAAAAATATTTTTGTCAAATTGAACAAAATAAATTTTTTAAATATTTGTCAAATTTAACAAAAAGACAAAAATGTGAAAGAAGATCAGCAATTGTACAGAAATGAAGTCAAACTAATTAGATAAACTCACGAGACTTCAAGATAAAAGTAGTCATGTTGCATGGAAAATAAATGATTTTATTTTCTTAAAATATGAAATCAAATATAATGTTATCTTCTAAAAATGTGGTATTACAAACAAAAAGAATAAAATTGCATTTTTCTGGAAAAGGCTAAGGAAATGTTTTATTTTATTGTTATTATTCGGGTTGTTTTGATCCCAATGACTCGTTAGTTATTGATCACATGTATGAACTGTAAATGTGTTCATTGTGTGATTGCACCAAACATTCACACAATAAATAAATAAACACGTTTTCTACAACAAGATTCATCTATTTATTATTATTATTCTTCTCCAGATTTTGGCGCGCTCTACCTTTCACATTTTTCACCCGATTCAAAGCGTTACAAATTCAAACTGTTCAGCCTATTCGGGAATTGTGCGCTTTCCCTTGACAAAATTCCCAGATTTCACAGAATTCCAGGTTTTCCGGGACATTTTTCCCATTCAAAATGAATTGGCCATTTTTCAAACTTCCACCATTTCCACATTTTTCAACCTATTCAAACCATTCCACCTTCAACATATTCCACTTATCCTGGACATTCAAACCATTATTTTTTCCAAGTTCAAAAAAATTCCAGGATTTTCCAGAATTCTTACTTTTCCAAAGCCCTTTTTCCACCCTTTTTTCTGGCGACTACTCATTCCACATTTTTAAAAATTTCCCGCTTTTCCCGGAATTCCCAATTGTTTCTGTAATTCCCATTGAAATGAATGAGACATTTTTCAAAGTTCCACAACTTCCACAATTTTCATCTGATTCAAACTGTTCCAACTTCAAAATATTCAGCCTGTTCAGGAATTGTGTGCTTTGCTTCAACTATTCTAAAAAAAAATTCCCGGATTTCCCATAATTCCATTTTTTATTTTTATTTATTTTTTTCCCATTTTCCCCGTTCAAAATGAATTGGCCATTTTTCAAACTTCCACCATATCCACATTTTTAACCTATTCAAACCATTCCACCTTCAACACATTCAACTCATTTTGAAAATTCAAACTACATTTTTCCAAGTTCAAAACAATTCCAGGATTTTCCAGAATTCCTGCTTTTCCAATGAACCTTTTCCCACCCTTTTTTCTGGCGACTACTCCTTCCACATTTTTCAACTCACTTCAACCAGTCTACCGTCAAAACATTCCTCTGATTAAGAGGAATGTTTTGACGGTAGACAAGAAACAAAGTTGTTTTTAACTCGAAAAATTCCCGGTTTTCCTGAAATTCCAGGAATTACTAAATTCAACATGTTACTACTTCAACATTTCTCCACCGATTTAAAAATAAATAAATAAATAAAATTCAACACCAACCATTTCAACTTATTCACAAAATTCCAATTTTTCACCATTTTCAAAAATGTCCCGCTTTTCCCGAAATTCCCAATTGTTTCTGAAATTCCCATTGAAATGAATGAGACATTTTTCAAAGTTCCACAACTCCCACATTTTTCATCTGATTCAAACTGTTCCAACTTCAAAATATTCAGCCTGTTCAGGAATTGTGTACTCTACTTCAACTATTCTAAAAAAAAATCCCGGATTTCCCATAATTCCTTTTTTTTTTTTTCATTTTTTGGCATTTTCTCTGTTCAAAATGAATTGGCCATTTTTCAAACTTCCACCATTTCCAAAATGTTCTACCTATTCAAACCATTCCACCTTCAACATATCCCACCATCCTGGGAATTCAAACTATCATTTTTCCAAGTTGAAAAAAATTCCAGGATTTAAAAGAATTCCAGCTTTTCCAAAGCTCTACTTCCACCCTTTTTTCTGGCGACTACTCCTTCCACATTTTTCAACCCATTTCAACCGTTCTACCGTCAAAACATTCATCTTAATCAGGACAAAAACAAAGTTGTTTTTTTAACTCCAAAAATTCCCGGTTTTACGGAAATTCCAGGAATTCTGTACTGCAATTTCTAAATTCAACATGTTACTACTTCAACATTTCTCCACCGATATGAAAAATTTCAACACCAACCATTTCAACTTGTTCACAACATTCAAGTTATTTACTATTTTCAAAAATGTCCCGCTTTTCCCGAAATTCCCAATTGTTTCTGTAATTCCCATTGAAATCCATCCATCCATCTTCTTCCGCTTATCCGAGGTCGGGTCGCGGGGGCAGCAGCCTAAGCAGGGAAGCCCAGACTTCCCTCTCCCCAGCCACTTCGTCCAGCTCCTCCCGGAGGATCCCGAGGCGTTCCCAGGCCAGCCGGGAGACATAGTCTTCCCAACGTGTCCTGAGTCTTCCCCGTGGCCTCCTACCGGTCGGACGTGCCCGAAACACCTCCCGAGGGAGGCGTTCGGGTAGCATCCTGACCAGATGCCCGAACCACCTCAACTGGCTCCTTTCGATGTGGAGGAGCAGCGGCTTTACTTTGATCTCCCCCCGGATGACAGAGCTTCTCACCCTATCTCTAAGGGAGAGACCCGCCACCCGGCGGAGGAAACTCATTTCGGCCGCTTGTACCCGTGATCTTGTCCTTTCGGTCATGATCCAAAGCTCATGACCATAGGTGAGGATGGGAACGTAGATCGACCGGTAAATCGAGAGCTTTGCCTTCTGGCTCAGCTCCTTCTTCACCACAACGGATCGATACAGCGTCCGCATTACTGAAAACGCCGCACCGATCCGCCTGTCGATCTCACGATCCACTCTTCTCTCACTCGTGAACAAGACTCCGAGGTACTTGAACTCCTCCACTTGGGGCAAGATCTCCTCCCCAACCCGGAGATGGCACTCCACCCTTTTCCGGGCAAGAACCATGGACTCGGATTTGGAGGTGCTGATTCCCATCCCAGTCGCTTCACACTCGGCTGCGAACCGATCCAGTGAGAGCTGAAGATCTTGGCCAGAAGAAGCCATCAGGACCACATCATCTGCAAAAAGCAGAGACCTAATCTTGCAGCCACCAAACCAGATCCCCTCAACGCCCTGACTGCGCCTAGAAATTATGTCCATAAAGGTTATGAACAGAATCGGTGACAAAGGGCAGCCCTGGTGGAGTCCAACCCTCACTGGAAACGGGTCCGACTTACTGCCGGCAATGCGGACCAAGCTCTGACACTTATTATACAGGGAGCGAACCGCCACAATAAGACAGTCCGTTACCCCATACTCTCTGAGCACTCCCCACAGGACTTCCCGGGGTACACGGTCGAATGCCTTCTCCAAGTCTACAAAGCACATGTAGACTGGTTGAGCAAACTCCCATGCACCCTCAAGGACCCTGCCGAGAGTATAGAGCTAGTCCACAGTTCCACGACCAGGACGAAAACCACACTGTTCCTCCTGAATCCGAGGTTCGACTATCCGGCGTAGCCTCCTCTCCAGTACACCTGAATAGACCTTACCGGGAAGGCTGAGGAGTGTGATCCCACGATAGTTGGAACACACCCTCCGGTTCCCCTTCTTAAAGAGAGGAACCACCACCCCGGTCTGCCAATCCAGAGGTACCGCCCCCGATGTCCACGCGATGTTGCAGAGTCTTGTCAACCAAGACAGCCCCACAACATCCAGAGCCTTAAGGAACTCCGGGCGGGTCTCATCCACCCCCGGGGCCTTGCCACCGAGGAGCTTTTTAACTACCTCGGCAACCTCAGCCCCAGAAATAGGAGAGCCCACCACAGATTCCCCAGGCCCTGCTTCCTCATAGGAAGACGTGCTGGTAGGATTGAGGAGGTCTTCGAAGTATTCCCTCCACCGATCCACAACATCCGCAGTCGAGGTCAGCAGAACACCATCCTCGCCATACACGGTGTTGACATTGCACTGCTTCCCCTTCCTGAGGCGGCGGATGGTGGCCCATAATCGCTTCGAAGCCGTCCGGAAGTCGTTTTCCATGGCTTCCCCAAACTCCTCCCATGTCCGAGTTTTTGCCTCCGCGACCGCTGAAGCCGCACATCGCTTGGCCTGTCGGTACCTGTCTGCTGCCTCCGGAGTCCTATGAGCCAAAAGAGCCCGATAGGACTCTTTCTTCAGCTTGACTGCATCCCTTACCGCTGGTGCCAGCGGGTTCTAGGATTACCGCCACGACAGGCACCAACCACCTTGCGGCCACAGCTCCAATCGGCCGCCTCGACAATAGAGGCACGGAACATCGTCTACTCGGACTCAATGTCTAGTGCCTCCCTCGTGACATGTTCAAAGTTCTTCCGGAGGTGGGATTTGAAACTCTCTGACAGGAGACTCTGCCAGGCGTTCCCAGCAAACCCTCACAATGCGTTTGGGCCTGCCAGGTCTGTCCGGCATCCTCCCCCACCATCGCAGCAAACTCACCACCAGGTGGTGATCGGTAGAAAGCTCCGCCCCTCTCTTCACCCGAGTGTCCAAAACATGAGACCGCAAATCCGATGACACAACTACAAAGTTGATCATGGAACTGCGGCCTAGGGTGTCCTGGTGCCAAGTGCACATATGGACACCCTTATGTTTGAACATGGTGTTTGTTATTGACAATCTGTGACGAGCACAAAAGTCCAATAACAAAACACCACTCGGGTTCAGATCCGGGCGGCCATTCTTCCCAATCACGCCTCTCCAGGTTTCACTGTCGTTGCCAACATGAGCGTTGAAGTCCCCCAGTAGAACGAGGGAATAACCCCAGGCGGGGAGCACTCTCCAGTACTCCCTCGAGTGAATCCAAAAAGGGTGGGTAATCTGAACTGCCGTTTGGCGCGTAAGCGCAAACAACAGTCAGGACCCATCCCCCCACCCGAAGGCGGAGGGAGGCTACCCTCTCGTCCACCGGGTTGAACTCCAACGTGCAGGCTTTGAGCTGAGGGGAAACAAGAATTGCTACCCGGCCCGTCGCCTCTCACTGCCGGCAACGCCAGAGTGGAAGAGAGTCCAGCCCCTCTCAAGAGAACTGGTTCCAGAGCCCTTGCTGTGCGTCGAAGTGAGTCCGACTATATCTAGCCGGAACTTCTCTACCCCCCCAGCGAGGTGACGTTCCACGTCCCAAGAGCTAGCTTATGTAGCCGAGGATCGGACCGCCAAGTGCCCTGCCTTCGGCTGCCGCCCAGCTCACGCTGCACCCGACCTCTATGGCCCCTGCTATGGGTGGTGAGCCCATTGGAGGGGGGACCCACGTTGCCTCTTCGGGCTGTGCCCGGCAGGGCCCCATGGGGACAGGCCCGGCCACCAGGCGCTCGCCATCGTGCCCCACCTCCGGGCCTGGCTCCAGAGGGGGGCCCCGGTGACCCACGTCCGGGCGAGGGAAATCTGGGTTCCTTGTTCGTGTTCTTCATAGAGGTCTTTGAGCTGCTCTTTGTCTGATCCCTCACCTCATTGAAATGAATGAGACATTTTTCAAACTTCCACCATTTCCACATTTTTCGCTTTTTCAAAGCCCTTTTCCCACCCTTTTTTCTGGCGACTACTCCTTCCACATTTTTCAACTCAATTCAATCGTTCCACCGTCAAAACATTCCTCTTAATCAGGACAAGAAACAAAGTTGTTATTTAACTCGAAAAATTCACAGTTTTCCTTAAATTCCAGGAATTCTGTAATGTAATTACTAAATTCAACAAGTTACTACTTCAACATTTCTCTACCGATTTAAAAAAATTAAACACCAACACTTTTCAACTTATTCACAAAATTCAAATTTTTCACCATTTTCAAAAATTTCCCGCTTTTCCCGAAATTCCCAATTGTTTCTGAAATTCCCATTGAAATGAATGGGACATTTTTCAAAGTTCCACAACTCCCACATTTTTCATCTGATTTAAACTGTTCCAACTTCAAAATATTCAGCCTGTTCAGGAATTGTGTACTCTACTTCAACTATTCTAAAAAAAAAATCCCGGATTTCCCATAATTCCTTTTTTTTTTTTTTTTTTTGGCATTTTCCCTGTTCAAAATGAATTGGCCATTTTTCAAACTTCCACCATTTCCAAAATTTTCAACCTATTCAAACCATTCCACCTTCAACATATCCCACCATCCTTTGAATTCAAACTATCATTTTTCCAAGTTCAAAAAAATTCCAGGATTTAAAAGAATTCCAGCTTTTCCAGAGCTCTACTTCCACCCTTTTTTCTGGCGACTACTCCTTCCACATTTTTCAACTCAATTCAACCGTTCCACTGTCAAAACATTCCTCTTAATCAGGACAAAAAACAAAGTTGTTTTTTTTAACTAAAAAAATTCCCGGTTTTCCTGAAATTCAAGGAATTCTGTAATGCAATTTCTAAATTCAACAAGTTACTACTTCAACATTTCTCCACCGATTTGAAAAATTTCAACACCAACCATTTCAACTTGTTCACAACATTCAAGTTTTTTTTACCATTTTCAAATATGTCCCGCTTTTCCCGAAATGTCCAATTTTTTTCGGAAATTCCCATTGAAATGAATGAGACATTTTTCAAAGTTCCACAACGCCCACATTTTTATCTGATTCAAACTGTTCCAACTTCAAAATATTCAGCCTGTTCAGGAATTGTGTGCTTCACTTCAACTATTCTAAAAAAAAATTCCGGATTTCCCATAATTCTTTTTTTTTTTTTTGCCATTTTCCCCGTTCAAAATGAATTGGCCATTTTTCAAACTTCCACCATTTCCACATTTTTCAACCTATTCAAACCATTCCACCTTCAACATATTCCACTTATCCTGGACATTCAAACTACCATGTTTTCCAAGTTTAAAAAATTCCAGGATTTTCCAGAATTCTAGCTTTTCCAAAGCCCTTTTTCCCCCCTTTTTTCTGGCGACTACTCCTTCCACATTTTTCAACTCAATTCAATCGTTCCACCGTCAAAACATTCCTCTTAATCAGGACAAGAAACAAAGTTGTTATTTAACTCGAAACATTCCCAGTTTTCCTTAAATTCCAGGAATTCTGTAATGCAATTTCTAAATTCAACAAGTTACTACTTCAACATTTCTCTACCGATTTAAAAAAAAAAAAAAAAAATTCAACACCAACCATTTCAACTTGTTCACAACATTCAAGTTTTTTACAATTTTCAAAAATGTCCCGCTTTTCCCAAAATTTCCAATTTTTTTCTGTAATTCCCATTGAAATGAATGAGACATTTTTCAAAGTTTCACAACTTCCACATTTTTCATCTCATTCAAACTGTTCCAACTTCAAAATATTCAGCCTGTTCAGGAATTGTGTGCTCTACTTCATCTATTCTAAAAAAAATTCCCGGATTTCCCATAATTCCTTTTTTTTTTTTTTTCTCCGTTCAAAATGAATTGGCCATTTTTCAAATTTCCACAATTCCCACATTCTTCAACCTATTCAAACCATGCCACCATTCTGGAAATTCAAACTATCTTTTTTCCACATTCAACAAATTTCCAGGAATTCCCGTTTTTTGGTAACCTATTTCCGTCCTTAAGTTGGACTACTCCTTTCACATTTTCTGACCCATTTCAACCGTTCCACCATATATTCCTTATATTCAGGAAAAAAAAACAAAGTATGTTAAGGAACTAGAAAAATTCCCGGTTTTCCGGAAATTCCAGGAATTTCTCAATTAAAAACTGTTACTAATAACATTTCTTGACCGATTAAAACAATTCCAACCCCAACCAATTCAGCTCATTCAGGACATTCATGCTCCTCGTCATTAAAAAAAAAAAAAAAATCCCGCTTTTCTCCAAATTCCCAAATTTCCAGGGAGCTCCCATTGAAATGAATGAGACATGTTTCCAAGTTGCACCATTCCCACATTTTTCAACCTATTCAAACCATTCCAACATCAACACATTCCACTCATCCTGGACATTCAAACTAACACTTTCCCAAGTTCCAAACCAAATTCCAGTTTTCCTGGAAATTCAAACTCTTCAACATTCAAACCATTCCAACTTTCAAACTTGTTATGTACAGGGGGAAGGCAACGGCACAGACAGCAGGGGGGCATAGTATTTAGCTTTATGTTTATTTAGGTATATTCCACGCGCAGTTACATGCTGCTAGCCGCCCGTCAGCCGGGGGTCCAATAATAAAGTATTATTTTTAGGGGGGTGGCTCCACGCGCAGTTAGACGCTGCTAGCCGCCTGTCAGCCGGGGGACCAACAATAAAGTATCAACCAGAGGGGGTCGGCGATTGTGATCGATAACAAAATCGGTATCAGATCCCCAGCCCATTACTTCTATAAATAGAGGAATCGAACTCACGGCTCCTCCGAGGGCTCATTTGAGCG
>NC_084565.2:1460000-1510000 GCF_033978685.3 Nerophis lumbriciformis
CAAGTGTGCTGCTTTACAATATTGTTCTATTAATTATCACGTTTGTCTAGCTTGTGTGCTATTGTGTGCTTAGCTGTCGTGTAGCTGCTAGCTCCCGGTAGCTTATAGCCTAGCATGTTTACCTTTTGTAAAGGACTTTAGTGAAATAGAATAAATTGTGTGCTTATTGGAGGACTTTGCACAAGTGCCTGTATCGGACATGCACGCTGATATCATCCTTATTTTCTTTGCTGATGTCAGATAGGAACACGCCCACTAAAAAGTAACCCAACTAGAATGATTTTCTTTTTTTTTTTAGAGAAAGAAAAAACATGTGTATTGTTTTGATGAAAGACAACATATTTATGAGAAGAACATTTAAAATACAAATAAAGCTCCAGCTTTAATTGGTCTTTATTTTTCTGAATAGTCGATTCGTTATTATGTAGTTTTCTTCTTCCATCTAAAATGAGTCTGCCACCAAAATAGCAAATCCTTCCTGGTGTTTAATTTGTGATGCTTTGCTGCCCCCTTGTGGTCCAGTCCAGGTGTAGCATGCCTGCTAGAAGACCACAGCAGGTCACTTGGTCCCCGACTGGACTTCTCCTGTCCACCCAGACCTCGGTCGCCTTCTGAAGGATTCCATCTAAAACCTCTTTATGGATTTTACCTCCAGGGGCGGATTGTCAGTTTTACCTCAGGAAGGAGCTAAAAGGATCCCAGTCTCCTTGAGGAAGGCCAGGGTCGCGTTCCTCAGGACCCCGGTCGGGATGGTCCTGTGCCAAGACCAGACAGAAGCCGGATACGAGACAGGTGGAGCTGGGGAGAAAACCCGGGGGGAGCTGGTTTCCAGGTACAGACCCTTTGAACAAATACTGAACCAGACCAAAGTGCCAAGAGAATCTTGTAGAAAGTCCTCCCAGGAGAGTGGAAGTTGTCTAATTAGCATATCATTAGCATACAGGTCAGTGAGACGTTCGAGTCACTGGGAAAAATGTGTTACTCTCCAATAGAAAATGGCTACTTAGTTAGTGAAGGTGCCCCAGACCAGTTGATCAGTTCTGCTGGGTCCATGAGGACTAGCCCAGCGGCGTCCTTCGTGCACACAGCACAGTTAGGACTCCGGTTAGCCTTCTTCTCGAAGACTGCAAGATTCCAGACTTTAAAGTCACTATGTTCGTAGTACAGGTTACACAAATCCTAACCATCCATCCATCCATCTTCTTCCGCGTATCAGAGGTCGGGTTGCGGGGGCAGCAGCCTAAGCAACCACTTTGTCTAGCTCCTCCCGAGGCGTTCCCAGGCCAGCCGGGAGAGATAGTCTTCCCAACGTGTCCTGGGTCTTCCCCGTGGCCTCCTACCGGTCGGAAAACCCTAAACACCTCCCTAGGGAGGCGTTCGGGTGGCCAGATGCCAGAACCACCTCATCTGGCTCCTCTCCATGTGGAGGAGCAGCAGCTTTACTTTGAGCTCCTCCCGGATGACAGAGCTTCTCACCCTATCTCTAAGGGAGAGATCCGCCACTCGGCAGAGGAAACTCATTTGGGCCGCTTGTACCCGTGATCTTGTCCTTTTGGTCATAACCCAAAGCTCATGACCATAGGTGAGGATGGGAACGTAGATCGACCGGTAAATTGAGAGCTTTGCCTTCCGGCTCAGCTCCTTCTTCACCACAACGGATCGATACAGCGTCCGCATTACTGAAGACGCCGCACCGATCCGCCTGTCGATCTCACGATCCACTCTTCTCTCACTCGTGAACAAGACTCCGAGGTACTTGAACTCCTCCACTTGGGGCGGGGTCTCCTCCGCAACCCGGAAATGGCACTCCACCCTTTTCCGGGCGAAAACCATGGACTCGGACTTGGAGGTGCTGATTCTCATCCCAGTCGCTTCACACTCGGCTGTGAACCGATCCAGTGAGAGCTGAAGATCCTGGCCAGATGAAGCCATCAGGACCACATCATCTGCAAAAAGCAGAGACCTAATCCTGCAGCCACCAAACCAGATCCCCTCAACGCCTTGACTGCACCTAGAAATTCTGTCCATAAAAGTTATGAACAGAATCGGTGACAAAGGGCAGCCTTGGCAAAGTCCAAGACTCCGAGGTACTTGAACTCCTCCACTTGGGGCAGGGTCTCCTCCGCAACCCGGAGATGGCACTCCACCCTTTTCCGGGCGAGAACCTTTCCCTAACCTTAGTCTTAAATCCTAACTCTTGAAGAAAACTCCAACCCCAGCCTGAACTGCTGTCCTCAAACCTAACAATAATTTTAACGCAAACTCAAACCAACAGACTTCGAAGGTTCTTAATAGTTCCACAAACCCGAGGTCTAGCACTAGCCAGTACCTGAGCCTAAAATCTAGTCTAAACCCCGGCCCGAGTTAGTATTTCAGTTTGACTTAGGCTTTTCATAATTCACACTTAATTTCCACCAAAATGTTGGTAGAAGTTGCTAAAGCTAAACGCTTGGTTGAAAAATGTCGGGATCAATGGGAAAAAAACGTCGGACACAAGAAACTAGTTCTACCTTCCAAGACACTCGGGCTTTTACGTAACACTTATCCCGTCTTAAAAAGTGCCACTACTTCCACATTTCTCAACCGAATCGAGTAAATAGCTAACATGCTAACGTTACCAAGCTATCAGGCCAATGTTAGCCTTCTAGCTTTTTAGCTAATATGCAAATATACGCCACAATCAAATATGTTGTTGCCTGTTAACTGTTAGCATGCTAGCTAATTCTGCAGGTACACTCTTCAGATCGTTAAAGACCTTTTAGGTCTATAACAATCCCGACTTGTCTTTCCTGTCGTTTTCAACCAAACAACCAAAGCTAACGAGCCGAACTGTGACGCTAATGCTAATGTGCTGCATTCAAGACAGCTGGGAATTTGTCATTATATAAATATATATGTGTGAATGCTGACAAACATATATATTATTGTCATTATTATTCTGCTCTTCCTTCTTTGTATTTCCGGATGTATTTCTCCGGTTCAAAATATCCAGCTCATTCGTGACACCAAAAAATGTTAAAAAGCTAGCCATGCTAATATTAGCTGAGCTAATTTTATAGAAGTACACTTCAGAGTCAAATATCATGTAACTTCCCACATGCTAACTGTTAGCATGCTAGCTTTTTGGCTAATTTGACCAGTACTGTATTGGCCAAATAGTTTGTTACAGCCAAAGTTGGATATCGTGCAGTCCTGTAACTCGGGAGCACAATCAATCAATCAAAGCATGTTAATGTTAGCATGCTAGTGTGTCAGCTTTTTCTTTTGTTCTTTTTGCAGTAATATACCCAAGAGTCATATATTGTGAGGTTATCTGGCTAGAGTGCTAACTGTTCGACATACCACACGCAATTTCTACCAAAATTTTAATCTCTACTTTTTATTCTGTCCTATGTTTTTTTTTATCTGATTCCAAACATCCAAAAATTCCAACGAATCCATGAATTCTACATTTTCCATGTCATTTTTTTCCCATTCAAAATGTTTCCAATGTCCATATTTCCCACATTTCTCAACCCATTCCATTCATTTGGAAATGTCCAACTAACACGTATCCAAGTTCCAAAAGTTCCCGTTTTTCAGTACATTAAGGCTATTTTTCATGTGCCCCAAATTACCGGTTTTCGCACTTTCACGGCAGCCCGTGAGTTCAGTTAAAAAAAAACCCATTTGGCAGCAGATTCCTAAAAACACTAAAGTGCTATAGATGATCTTTGACTAGTTTCTTGAAAACAGCACTCCTGTTGTATGGACGGAGCTTTTTTCCTCCAAATTACATAACTCTGACAAAAATCTACCAATGTAGAGAACCCAGGTTCTCAGGAATGAAGAAAATGGGAATAATAGTGGAAGAAGTTCCTACCCTGGTCCTTGGCTTTCTGGAAAACCATGTCATTGAAAATCCCTGCCTTGAAAGGACTATTTCACTGTTCATGTTCATAGCTGACACACCTGGAACTAGAACTGAGGAACTTCAGGGGTGGTCAAGGTCACTAAATAGTTTGTTTTTTTCCGCTCCTCAAAAAGTGTTTTTTTTAGCCATTCTGATGATGTGTGAGGTTTGTTTTTAATGGGAAACTAAGCTGTTGTAATTGTGGTAATATTTCAGTAGTTTAGTATTCTATGAGAAGATCTTTAGCACTTGTAGTAAACACTGACGTCCACCAGAGGGAAGCATTCCCCACAGAATAGCTTCTTTTGAGCAGCATCTGCTCACTCCTACTAACTGAATGTGTTACTTTTACTTAAACAAACAACGGAATATGAGAAGAGAACACATGTTCTCAGGAATGTAGAACATGGGTATAATAGTGGAAGAAGTTCCTACCCTGGTCCTTAGCTTTCTGGAAAACCATGTCGATGAAAAGCCCAATCCTAAAAGGACGATTTTGGCCATTGACCGCAACAATTTCACTGTTCATATTCATGGGTGACACACCTGGGACTAGAACTGAGGAACTTTAGAGGTGGTCAAGGTCACCAAATAGTTTGGGTTTGTCCTGATCTTTTTTTGGCCATTCTGATGAGGTTTGTTTTAAATGGGAAACTAAACTGTTGTAATTATGCTAGTATTCCAGTAGTTTAGTATTCTATGAGGTCTTTAACACTTGTAGTAAACACTGACGTCCATCATTGGGAAGCAATCCCCGCAGAATAGATTCTTTTGTGCAGCATCTGCTCACTCCTACTAACTGAATGTGTTACTTTTAGGTGAACAAATAACGGAATTTGAGAGAAAGTTGTGTTTATTCCGCTTCAAACAAGCTGAGGTCATTTATTTCATTATTTGACAAGCTGTCCCAAAGTGCAGGAAAGACCGAGGACAAGGTGGGGGTGTCAAACAGGAGAGGACAAGGATATAAAAATACAAAGTTGGTCGAGTAACTGCCGAGGAGGATCAGCTGGTCCCTTGTTGGTGTCAATGTTTGACGAGAATAGAACCAAGTGGAATGCAGAAGGTTACACAGACATACCCACGTTTAGATGCACCTTCGCACCACACAAATAGCCCCGTGGTCCTTTGCTTGTGTACATCTTGACAATACTTCATGATGTGTGTTTCTACAGACACAACTTGAAGTACAAATTATTCTACGACACTTTTAAATTGGTTGGGTTAAATATTGTGGTTGTGGTAGTAGGGATGGGTACCGTTCACATTTGAACTGATGCGATACCAATTCATAGTACCTGGGAATGAATACTGGTACTAATTTTTGTGTGTGAACTAGTGATAGTTTTTGATATCAAAACCACATTTTTTAATCACAACCTTTAAACATAAGATCAATATGATGTCTAGCTGTTATATCTTATCACATTTGAGTCTCAACTACAGTTGCAAGTCCAAGACCTTGCTGAATCTAGTCTTTTGTTGTGTCGATACTTATTACGCACCAGTAGTCTGGTTGTAACATTCGTCTTGCCGTAGTTGTAGTTTACATAATCAAATTCAGAGGTGTTGAAATCGCCATGTAAAATCGCTAATGCTAATCACTGGCAAAGCCGCTGATATTAGCATCAAGCTAGCACATTTTTTTGGATAAGTGTAGCCTTACTCTACTTACGTCGGAGCGTTTTTTGAGTCGGTTTCTTTGCTGGCATTGAAAGTGGTAACATTACCTAGGTAGTGTGAGTCCACAACCCAGTGTTATGTCACACGCAGCCCGGCTACCGTGACATGGCACCGTTGGATTTTACGTGAATCGGTGCCTGGTGGGACCGCATTTGGTACCCTTCCTTAGTTTGTAGTCGTTCTCCGGCGCAAAGTATCACTACACATATACAACATCCGAAACGGGATTCTTATTCATAACAACACAGAATTTCCAAGACTCGATCCCCAGGCTTATACATCATATGCTAGCAACCAAGAGGAGCTTGTGTGGCCTGTGACCTATTTGAAAAAGGTTGTATTATAATTTGTACGCCAAATAAAGTGTAGCCAGAATGGAGAATCAATTCTAAATGGAATACAATCGTCAGTTGTAAGATTGACATCTCTTATTGTTGTCGCCGGCATTGTGTACCACGTATGGTGACGGGTCGGATAATGTCTCGTAAGAACAGCGTTCGTGCTGCAATGCAATCGCTAAGTCATCTCGCTAATTACGGCCAGTGTCACAAAAGCTGAATGTTTCTGCAAAGTTGACAACTTCCAACCTAAATTTACACTTTTACGTCCACCGATCGCGATCATGCGGACTCTCCCGGCTGACGTCTGTCTCCCAAGGCGAGAAGTTAAGAGTACCAGCGGTTAAAATGAGTGCTGTCAGCTCCGATGGTAACCACGCTAACCTCGTCTGACAGCACAAGGTCTGCATGTTACCAGTCTAGCAGAACCCATGAAAGTCCTGACGAGCGCAACTTGACTTATTTGGACATCTTTGATCATGTTCTAGTCAGGACCCGATTTTGTTGTTGTTTTGTTTATTAGATGGCCCTCTCTGAGTTGTCAACTGTCTGTTTTGTGAGCTCGATTTAACTCAGTGGGTTTCTAGCTAACAACGCTGTTGAAACACCTGCTTGTTCCCAGCACCTGTTGACGTTCCACATCTAACTGATAACTGCTACTGTGCAAAAGTCCTGCACCACCATTAGATGTGTTGTTTTAGCAATGCTCTGCTGATGATGACAGAATTCCCCACAGAGTAGTAGAACGTAGATCTTCTTCAAGATCAAACTGGAAGAGTGTTTTGTGTGGATGGTTTGGTGATACCCAGGCACGTAGAAATCCTTGGTATCGTTTACGTAATCCTGCGAACTTTATGCGAGCTAGCATTTCCTGCAGTAAAACAACAAAGCTAGTGATGGACTTAGATGTTTGCACAGTAACTGAAACAGTACTTTTAGCACCAAAGTGGTTTTCCCTCACAAATAACTACATAATAGAAATAACTGGACGGTTGATTTTTGGCGGGCTCGATGCTCCGTGTTTCTGTGAAGGTTTAGCTAATGCTCAGCTGCTACATGCGTCAACAGGAGGACTAACGCAGAGACGTGACAAAAACCAGAATGTTTTTCAGTGGTTTTGCCCTTTCCAGTGAACTGCTGTATGTATTAAAAAAAAAAGGGTGACCCGGCAGCTGAGGTCACATGACTACCGTCCATCAGTCAGACACTTGCAGCCGTTTGTGAAAGCAACACTGGATTCCTGATTGATGCTCTCCTTGACCTCCAGGGGCAGCGAGTCAAAGAGGTGGTCCTCCACGATGAGGCAGCTGCGGCGCAAGAGAGCACACTGACCCAGCTGGGCGGGCAGCCGGTCCAGGCAGTTCCCCTTCACCTCCAAGTGGCTGAGCTGCGCCAGCTGGCCAACTTTCTCCGGAATGGAGGCGATGCAATTGTGACCGAGGCACAGCGTCCTCAGCTTGGTGCACTTGAAGAGCTGCTTGGGAAGCACTTCCACTTTGTTGCCTGTGATGGCGAAATGTTGGAGGTTCTGCAAAAAGCCCACCTCCACGGGTATGGTGGCGATGGAGTTGTGGCTGACGTCTAGGTGCCTCAGCTTGAACAAATAGAACAAGGACAAGGGCAGACACTCCAGCTTGTTGTGCGACAAAAATAGCGATTCCAGGTTCTTGACGTGGCTGATGGACAGCGGGATGGAGATGATCTTATTGTGCCACAGCTTGAGGCATGTCAGCCGCTTAAGGTGCTGGAAGCTGATGACCTCTTCAATGGTCCGAATGTGGTTGGACTTCAGATCCAGCTCCTGAAGGTTGGTCAGACTGAAGATGGCGTGCGGGATGCGTTCCAGCTCGCAATTGAGTAGCTCCAGCTCAGCCAGGTTCATCATCTTCTTCAAACTGTTCAGTACCAGCAGCTTGGTGCCATCATTGTGGACGACCAGCTTGAGAAGATGTGGTGACAGATCAGTGATGTTGGTGGGGATCTTTGTGAGGTTGCTTTTGAGATGTAGAACCTTCAAGTGTCTCAGGTCCCGCAGAGACTCCAGTCCAATCATTTTATTGTTTTCAGAGTTGAGATTCCCCACTAAGTAGAGTTCTCTTAAATTCTTCAACAGATACGACCAGCTGGGAATCTCAGCAACATCAGTGAACTTGACATGAAGGCACCTCAGGTGATCCCGGAGGAAAATGAAAGCAGTCTGCTCCACTTTGGCAGGACAGTGGTAGAAGTGGAGCTCCTGGAGGTTAATCATTTGTGAGATCTTGGCCGTGATCCGGGCCTCGGGGATTAACTCCAGTTTGAGAATTTCCAAATCTGTGAGATCAAAAACGGCATCTGGCACTCCTGACAACATGAAGAGATGGAGCTCGAGCTTTTCTTGAGCGTTGCGAGTCACGTGCTGCCGAAGCTTCTCGAAGGTCCACTCATGGTTCAGGCTGATCTCTCGTAGTTTGTTCTCGCTGACCTCAGAGAGGAAGACGCCAAAGCGTTTGGAATAGAGCTGGTCGTACTGATCCACCATGTGCAGCAGGAAAGCAAAGTCGTTCTTCACGTCTGGAATGTCACTGAAGCTGCTTTCCTCTCTCACCTTCTCAAAGGAATACTCCTTCAGTGGACGTCGAAAAAGCCAGAACAGCGTGTAAATGCAGATGACGCCATAGACGCATATGAGCGCGATGTAGCTCACAAGCAGCTTTTTCAGCATGAAGGCCATGTTGTGCGTGCAGTGAAACTTCCTGTATCCTATCAGGTGCTTGATTTCAGGCTCGCACACATGATGGAAGTCTATGGAAGCCACAAAAGTCATGGTGTAGCACAGGATCACAATGAACTTCACCGTCTTGATGACCGTCTGAATGGCGTACAGGCGGTAGATCAAGTCACTGTCCTCCACATGTGCGCGGAACTTCCTGACCTTCTCAAAGAGCGCCTTGGCCTGCTCGCCATCTTTCTTGTCCAGTATGGTCATGGCGGGCACCTCGCTGACCAGCTTCTCGGCAGAGAAGGTGACGCCGGACTTGGTCAACAAAGGGGCCGACTGGTTGGGACTGCCCTCCTCGCTGCTTGTGGAGAGGTGCTTCGAATAGGTGGAGGTCCCTGCCAGCCTCTGTTTGTTCTCCTCAGAGTCCTCACACGCTGTCTCGGACAGCGCTTTTGTAGTCCAAGGAGACTCAAAGCATTTGCCCAGTATGGACACAAAGTGCTCTATCTTGGAGCTGGTTCTTGGATACTTGAACCAGAAGTTGCTGCTAACCATCAGTATCAGGGTGTGGATAAGAGCGAGGTAGGGGAAATATTTGGAATACCACGGAAGGGCAACATGGTAGCACATCTGGTTGACAAAAACATACTGCTGAAAATCCAACTTGGTTCTGATACCGGTTGATGGATATTGCTGCGGGAGCGGAACTGTGGGAGCGACCACGTCCGGAGGCCTCGTGGCAATGAGAGGCGCAGCCTGCTCCCCCATGGCGCTCTCCTTACTCCAAAGCCTGTCCGCCGCCTCCGTCGGTTGAGGACCCAGGAATTCGCCGGCCTCGTCTGGGGCCGGATCCAGAGCGGGGAGGCAGACCACTTGGTCCCGCGTCAGCTGCATTGTGCCGGCAAATATTGCCAGCATCAGCATGACAATACCGAGGTAGTCCATGAAGACGTCCCACCATGGCTTCAGGATGCGGTAAGTTGGCTGGATATCATTCAGGGAGGCGACTTCAGTAAGAGTAAACATTCCTAGAAACACAAAAGGATATTTGAAGAAGAATATCAACATTCGAGCAACATCTTACAAGGACTTGTGTTTAACTGATGCACATCATCCTATTTGAGGCTCATTAGCCAGAAAATACAAGCTTTTCGGGTTGTAACGAGGTGTAGAAAGGTTATACACACACGCCCGGTGACTCATCATATGAAAGACAAACGCAACTTTGACTTTTCTTCCCTGAACTTGGCTCCAGCATGGATACTTACTAACGAGCCTGCGCATGTTGACTGTAAACAAAGCCAGTAGATGGCTTAAAAATGCATGTTTTTCATGAAGGTACTGTCATACAAGAAGAATCATGTCAGTTAGCGCACTACTAAATGTAAGGTTAATTCCACAGCTACTCTAAGTTAACAGCTCAATACTTTTAAATATTTCTCTAATTGTGGATGTATCAGTGTGTAGAAACCATTTTTAATTATTCTTATCGTTGCTTATTTACACCATATTACACCTTTTCATACAAAAATATTACAATTGCTTGAAATATCTGGTATTTTATCTACTAAAGTGCAAACTTTTGATTTGATTTTTTATTGCACTTTAAAATGTATGCGGTAATAAAGTGCATAATAAATAATCTATTATAAGATTTCAAAGGAATACAAATGGCATAACTAACATGTATTGCTAATATAAAATTATAGATGAGTCGAATTGAAATGCGAACATTGGCATGTTAATGTTAGCATGCTAGCGTCAGCAGGCTAACCGTTAGCGTGTGTCAGATACCAAGTATTATAACTCTGGGGTAAACTGTGGCAACATTTGCTAAAAATGTTAGCATGCTAACGCTAACAGTCAGCATGTGTCAGATACCAAGTTATATGACTTTGGGATAAACGGTTGCAAAATTAGCTAATGTTAACATGCTAACAGTTAGCATGTGTCACAAACCAAGTCATATGACTCTGGGGTAAAAGGTTACAACATGAGCTAAGAAAGTTAGCATGTTAATGTTAGCATGCTAACAGTTGACGTCAGATACCATGTTATACGACTAAGGTGTGTGGCTGGGGAATTACAGAAATGTTTTCAACAATAGCTGAAAACTTTAGTATGCTAATGTTAGCATGCTAACCACTTCTTTTCCCATTCCCTTTGTTTAGCAAACTTTCCAATGATTCCAATCTTTTTACATTTTTTAACATTAAGTTAAAGTTAAAGTGCCAATAATTGTCACACACACACTAAGTGTGGCGAAATTATTCTCTGCATTTGACCCATCACCCTTGATCACCCCCTGGGAGGTGAGGGGAGCAGTGAGCAGCAGCGGTGGCCACGCCTGGGAATCTTAACATGACATTTTTAACAAAGAAGTCATACAACTTGGTTTGTGACACCTGCTAACATTTTAGCTCATTTTGCAACCGTGTACCCCACAGTCATATAACTTGGTATCTGACACATGCTAACTGCTAGCATGCTAACATTTTAGCTCATTTTGCAACCGTTTACCCCAGTCATATAACTTGGTATCTGACACATGCTAATTGTTAGCATGCTAACATTTTAACAAATTGTGCAACCATTTACCCCAGAGTCATATAACTTGGTATCTGACACAAGCTAACTGTTAGCCTGCTGATGCTAGCATGCTAACATTAACATGCTAATTGTCCATGTCTGAATTGCGATGTGTGACCTTTTTGTTAAAAATGTTATGTTAATGTTAAAACATTTTAAAAAGGTTGGAATCATTGGAAAGTTTGCTAAACAAAGGGGATGGGAGAAAAAGTGGCTAGCATGCTAACATTAGCATGCTAAAAATTCCAGCCATGAAAATGTTTTCTGTAATTCCTCAGCCACACACCTTAGTCACACAACATGGTATCTGACATTAACTGTTAGCATGCTAACTTTTTTAGTTCATGTTGTAACCGTTTATCCCAGAGTCATAAAACTTGGTATGTGACACGTGCCGCATTTTTAGGACATTTTGCAACCGTTTACCCCAGAGTCATACGACTTGGTTTGTGACACATGCTAACTATTAACTTGCTAACATTTTCGCTAATTTTGCAACCGTTTACTGCAGAGACATATAACTTGGTATCTGACACATGCTAACTGTTAGCATTCTAACATTTTAGCTCATTTTGAAACTGTTTTACCCCAGAGTCACATAACTTGGTCTCTGACACATGCTAACTGTTAGCATGCTAACATTTTAACTCATTTTGCAACCGTTTACCACAGAGTCATATAACTTGGTAGCTGACACATGCTAACTGTTAGCCTGCTGATGCTAGCATTATATATACCGTATTTTCCGCACTATAAGGCGCACCTAAAAACCACAGATTTTCTCAAAAGTTGACAGTGCGCCTTATAACCCGGTGCGCTTTATATATGGATTAATATTAAGATTCATTTTCATAAAGTTTCGGTCTCGCAACTTCGGTAAACAGCCGCCATCTTTTTTCCCGGTAGAACAGGAAGCGCTTCTTCTTCTACGCAAGCAACCGCCAAGGTAAGCACCCGCCCCCATAGAACAGGAAGCGCTTCTTCTTCTACTGTAAGCAACCACCCGCCCGCGTAGAAGAAGAAAAAGCGCGCGGATATCACCGTACGTTTCATTTCCTTTGTGTGTTTACATCTGTAAAGACCACAAAATGGCTCCTACTAAGCGACAGGGATCCGGTTCATAAAAAGACGCAATCTCTCCATCCGCACACGGATTACTATTTCACAGCAACTGATATTCCTGTGAACCGCACTGTGGATACAACGGGAGCACGTACGGTGAATATTCGCACCACATGGGAATGAGAAGTCATCCTTCACTGTGGTTCTAGCTTGCCATGCTAATGGCCAGAAACTTCCACCCATGGTGATATTCAAAAGGAAGACCTTGCCAAAAGAGACCTTTCCAGCCGGCGTCATCATAAAAGCTAACTCGAAGGGATGGATGAAGAAAAGATGAGCGAGTGGTTAAGGTAAGTTTAAGTTTACGCGAAGAGGCCGGGTGGCTTTTTTCACGCAGCTCTGTTCATGTTGATATACGATTCCATGCGCGCCCACATCACGCTGGTTTTAATATATTATTAAAGTTTGACTGACCTATCTGACTGTTTTTTTGACATTCCTTTAGCGCAGTTAGATGCGGCTTACAACACGGGGCGGCTTATAGGTGGACAAAGTTTTGAAATATGCCGTTCATTGAAGGCGCGGCTTATAACCCAGGGCGCCTTATGGTGCGGAAAATACGGTGTGTGTATATATATATATATATATATATATATATATATATATATATTAGGGCTGCAACATCTAATCGATTAAAATCGATTATAAAAATAGTTGGCGATTAATTTAGTCATCGATTCGTTGGATCTATGCTATGCGCATGCGCAGAGGCTACTTTTTTAATTTTTTTTATAAACCTTAACATTTATAAACTGCAACATTTACAAACAGCTGAGAAACAATCAAATTAAGTATGGTGCCAGTATGCTGGGTTTTTTCAATAAAATACTGGGAAGGATAGAAATGTAGTTTGTGTCTTTTATCCGAATATTAATCGATTAATCGAAGTAATAATCGACAGATTAATCGATTATCAAATAAGTTGTAGCCCTAATATATATATATATATATATATATATATATATATATATATATATACACACTCTATTTTGGGGACTATAAGTCACAGTTTTTTTCATAGTTTGGCCGGGGGTGCGATTTATACTCTGGAGCGACTTATGTGTGAAATGATTAACACATTAGCGTAAAATATCAAATAATATTATTGATCTCATTCACGTAAGAGACTAGACGTATAAGATTTCATGGGATTTAGCGATTAGGAGTGACAGATTGTTTGGTAAACGTATAGCATGTTCTATATGTTATAGTTATTTGAATGACTCTTACCATAATATGTTATGTTAACATACCAGTTGGTTATTTATGCCTCATATAACGTACACTTATTCAGCCTGTTGTTCACTATTCTTTATTTATTTCAAATTGCCTTTCAAATGTCTATTCTTGGTGTTGGCTTTTATCAAATACATTTCCCCCAAAAATGCGACTTATACTCAGTGTGACTTATATATGTTTTTTTCCTTCTTTATAATGCATTTTCGGCCGGTGCGACGTATACTCCGAAAAATACGGTGTATATATATATATATATATATATATATACACACATACATATATGTTAGGTAAGGAGGAGGAGTTTTGTCCCTCCAGAGTTGTTGCCGTAGGGCTGTGACGTAGGGTGTGTGTGGTTGTGGAAGGAGGTGTGTGATGTTGACATTAAAGAAGCGGTGGCTACCGAACCTGCTCTAATGTCTCCCGTTTATTATTTTACTAGATAAGTATAATGTATAGGTGAACCCAGGATATTCGGCTTCACTGCTAATATGTAGCATCATTTGAAAAGTCACCCGCTAGACCAGGGGTCGGCAACCCGCGGCTCCGGAGCCGCATGCGGCTCTTTGATCACTCTGATGCGGCACAGCAGCTTACTTGCTGAACCCCCCAATTTCCCCGTGAGACTTCCGAATTTCGGTGCCTCTCGCAGAAAACTCCAGGGATTAATATTCACCGATTTTCACCCTTACAGCTACAATAAGGGCGTACCATGATGGTACAATATTAAGCACCCTCTACAATCTGTATAAACAGCGTGCCAGCCCTTACACTTGTTATACAATACACATTTTCTGCTTGAACACGTACGTGGCAGCAAGGCATACTTGCTCATCAGCCACACAGGTTACACTGATGGTGACCATATAAAACAACTTTATCACTCTTACTAATAATGCGCCACACTTTGAACCAAAGCCAAACAGGAATGACAAACACATTTCGGGAGAACATCTGCACCTTAACACAACATAAACACAACAGAACAAACACCCAGAATCCCATGCAGCCCTGACTTTTCCGGGCTACATTATACACCCCTGCTACCACCAAACCCCGCCCCCACCCCAACCCTGCTCCCTCACACATCAAACCCCCCCCCCCCCCCCTCTCTGTGCGTCGGTTGAGGTGGGCGGGGTTTGGTAGCGATGGGGGGAAAATGTATCCCGGAAGAGTTAGGGCTGCATGGGATTCTGGGTATTTGTCCTGTTGTGTTTATGTTGTGTTACGGTGCAGATGTTCTCCCGAAATGTGTTTGTCATTCTTGTTTGGTGTGGGTTCACAGTGTGGCGCATTATTAGTAAGAGTGTTAAAGGTTTTTTTTATACCGCCACCGTCAGTGTGACCTGTGTGGTTGTTGACCAAGTATGCCTTGCTGTCTCCCACGTGAGCAAGCGAAAGCCTCATACAACGTGTGGCTGAGCAGGCACGCTGGTTGTAGTGGGTGCTATATGCTGTACTATCACGGCACGCATGACGCTGACAAGCACCATTCGCTTAAAACCCACGTGCTGCACCAGCTTTCAAATTCTATATAAAGGTGTGGGCAGCGTGTCTGAGACCACTGGTATATACATAGCACAAAGCAAAAAAAAAACTTTGTGTGCAGTGTTATTACATTTAAAATTTGCGGCTCCCATTGTTTTCTATAATTTGTGAAACTGGTCAAAATGGCTCTTTGACTGGTAAAGGTTGCCGACCCTTGCGCTAGACAATAAAGAGTGCTTACTCCGCACGACAATATCTCCGTTCGGTGCCACACGTCCACACACCATCAAAATGCCGAGGCAAACATTTCCAGATCAACACCGTATGAGAAAAAAATAGTGATTTTTTTTTTTTTTTTTAGTTGTGATTTCCTTCTCTGCATGAAAGTTTAAAAGTAGCATATATTAATGCAGTATGAAGAAGAATGTTTTAATGTAGACACATAGAATCATCATACTGCTGTGATTATATGCATCAAGTGTTCATTCAAGGCTAAGGCAAAAAATTTAGATATATATCGTGTATCGCAATATGGCCTTAAAATATCGCGATATTAAAAAAAGGCAATATCGCCCAGCCCTAACATATATATACAGGTAAAAGCCAGTAAATTAGAATATTTTGAAAAACTTGATTTATTTCAGTAATTGCATTCAAAAGGTGTAACTTGTACATTATATTTATTCATTGCACACAGACTGATGCATTCAAATGTTTATTTCATTTAATTTTGATGATTTGAAGTGGCAACAAATGAAAATCCAAAATTCCGTGTGTCACAAAATTAGAATATTACTTAAGGCTAATACAAAAAAGGGATTTTTAGAAATGTTGGCCAACTGAAAAGTATGAAAATGAAAAATATGAGCATGTACAATACTCAATACTTGGTTGGAGCTCCTTTTGCCTCAATTACTGCGTTAATGCGGCGTGGCATGGAGTCGATGAGTTTCTGGCACTGCTCAGGTGTTATGAGAGCCCAGGTTGCTCTGATAGTGGCCTTCAACTCTTCTGCGTTTTTGGGTCTGGCATTCTGCATCTTCCTTTTCACAATACCCCACAGATTTTCTATGGGGCTAAGGTCAGGGGAGTTGGCGGGTCAATTTAGAACAGAAATACCATGGTCCGTAAACCAGGCACGGGTAGATTTTGCGCTGTGTGCAGGCGCCAAGTCCTGTTGGAACTTGAAATCTCCATCTCCATAGAGCAGGTCAGCAGCAGGAAGCATGAAGTGCTCTAAAACTTGCTGGTAGACGGCTGCGTTGACCCTGGATCTCAGGAAACAGAGTGGGCCGACACCAGCAGATGACATGGCACCCCAAACCATCACCCAACCATGCAAATTTTGCATTTCCTTTGGAAATCGAGGTCCCAGAGTCTGGAGGAAGACAGGAGAGGCACAGGATCCACGTTGCCTGAAGTCTAGTGTAAAGTTTCCACCATCAGTGATGGTTTGGGGTGCCATGTCATCTGCTGGTGTCGGTCCACTCTGTTTCCTGAGATCCAGGGTCAACGCAGCCATCTACCAGCAAGTTTTAGAGCACTTCATGCTTCCTGCTGCTGACCTGCTCTATGGAGATGGAGATTTCAAGTTCCAACAGGACTTGGCGCCTGCACACAGCGCAAAATCTACCCGTGCCTGGTTTACGGACCATGGTATTTCTGTTCTAAATTGGCCCGCCAACTCCCCTGACCTTAGCCCCATAGAAAATCTGTGGGGTATTGTGAAAAGGAAGATGCAGAATGCCAGACCCAAAAACGCAGAAGAGTTGAAGGCCACTATCAGAGCAACCTGGGCTTTCATAACACCTGAGCAGTGCCAGAAACTCATCGACTCCATGCCACGCCGCATTAACGCAGTAATTGAGGCAAAAGGAGCTCCAACCAAGTATTGAGTATTGTACATGCTCATATTTTTCATTTTCATACTTTTCAGTTGGCCAACATTTCTAAAAATCCCTTTTTTGTATAAGCCTTAAGTAATATTCTAATTTTGTGACACACGGAATTTTGGATTTTCATTTGTTGCCACTTCAAATCATCAAAATTAAATGAAATAAACATTTGAATGCATCAGTCTGTGTGCAATGAATAAATATAATGTACAAGTTACACCTTTTGAATGCAATTACTGAAATAAATCAAGTTTTTCAAAATATTCTAATTTACTGGCTTTTACCTGTATATATATATATATATATATATATATATATATATATATATATATATATATATATATATGTTTTATTGTATTTCTGATTATTATTATAATGTATTATTTATTTTAGTTTTGTCTAATTAATGTATTTGTAGATACTACTTTGTTTTTCTGCTGTTTTTATTTTTTTTTGGGGGGGGGGGGGGTATGGTTGGGATATAAACAAAAAATATTTTGACATTTAGGGCAGACAACAGATATATGATGTAATGGATATGAATGTCTGATGCTGGATGTCAATAAAAAATACAAATAAACCAGAGTGGACATTTGTGTCCGTGGACGCAAACATGTGACTTTTGTCTTGAGTGTTCGGCTGTTTGGGGACAAATGAGGAAGTAGTCGTCTAATTTCCGTGGTGTCTTTAAACGCCGCACGGCTGCTTCCGTATTTCTGCTGGAAAAAGAATATGTTCTCTTCCGGAACATTTGGTGCGACAACGAAAACAAAATGACGCCATAAGTCGACACTGGCGGCTCCGAGCCGGAACAATGTTGACAATAGAGGGAATAAAAAGTGAAAAAATACCAACCTCCAGCAGGTCTGCTCGACGCGGACTCGTGTTAAGTGGAGGCGGGAGGAGGAGGACTTGTCTGTTCAGCAGCCATCTTTATACGACCCATTATTCCCCTTCTTCTTCTTCTTCCTCCACCTTCTTCGTCCACCTTGTGCCCGGGTGCAGCCGCCTCTAAGCGGCTTAGGCGACTCCCTCTCCCGCCTCCGATGCTCCGCTCCGGTCCGCCGCCGGTCTGGGGTGGCCGCGGTTTCTGCCTGATTAAAAGTTATTCAGCCTGGTGGTTTCATGTCGGTGGTCCGGGTTTTTTTTTTTTTTTTATCTCGGTAGTCCAGAGTGGGTTTTATGTCAGTAGTTTGGTGGTTTTAACCTTCATGGTCCAGCAATGGCGGCGGGCGGAAAGCCTCGTGTAGTGACGCTAAAAGCCCGCCACACACAACAGCAGCTCGGCTAATCTTAGGGGGTGTGGCGCAATGACAAGATAAACACACACACACACACACCCAAGATAGGGACCGTCTTTAAGTGCAAAAACGCAGACATTATTCAACATTGTGCAATATTAAAATAAAATAATAGCACTCCCAGTCACTACGAACTTGCAAAAGTTTATTGTGTTTGAAAAATAGTCTTTATAACAATAAACAGTGCTTTAAACAAAATGTGGCTCAATATAAGACATTTTTTAGTGCCTATCGTATTTGAACCTGTGTGAAGTTGTCCCCCCTTAGCATTGCAAATATTATACATTTTATAATATGCATATAAAATATGAACGCATCATAATAATCCCCTCAATTCCCCCCCAAAAATGGATTAACTCCCTGGAATATATAGACAATGTAACATACACTATATTACCAAAAGTATTTGGCCACCCATCCAAATGATGAGAATCAGGTGTCCTAATCCAGTGTTTTTCAACCACTGTGCCGCGGCACTAGTGTGCCGTGAGATACAGTCTGGTGTGCCGTGGGAGATGAGCTAATTTCACCTATTTGGGTTCAAAATATTTTTTGCAAAGCAGTAATTATAGTCTGCAAATGATGTGTTGTTGTTGAGTGTCTGTGTTGTTTAGAGCTGGGCAGAGTAACCGTGTAATACTCTTCCATATCAGTAGGTGGCAGTCGGTAGCTAATTGATTTGTAGATGTCGGAAACAGCAGGAGGCAGTGTGCAGGTAAAAAAGGTGTCTAATGCTTAAACCAAAAGTAAACAAAAGGTGAGTGCCCCTAAGAAAAGGCATTGAAGCTTAGGGAAGGCTATGCAGAACCAAACTAAAACTGAACTGGCTACACAGTAAACAAAAACAGAATGCCGGACGACAGCAAAGACTTACTGTGGCGCAAAGATGGCGTCCACAAAGAACGTCCGAACATGACATGACAATCAACAATGTCCCCACAAAGATGGATACAAACAACTGAAATATTCTTGATTGCTAAAACAAAGTAGATGCAAGAAATATCGCTCAAAGGAAGACATGAAACTGCTACAGGAAAATACCAAAAAAAAGAGAAAAAGCCACCAAAATAGGAGCGCAAGACAAGAAGTAAAACACTACACACAGGAAAACAGCAAAAAAAAGTCCAAATAAGTCAGGGTGTGATGTGACAAGGTGGTGACAATACACCTACTTTGAGACAAGAGCTATAGTGATGCATGCTTGGTTATGCTTTAAAGTCATATCCAACAATTGCGACAACTACTTTTTATCGTCAACTGAGTTTTTGTTTTTTTTAAGGATTTCTGCTGGTGGTGTGCCTCCGCATTTTTTCAACGCAAAAATGTGCCTTGGCTCAAAATAGGTTGAAAAACACTGTCCTAATCACTTGGCCCGGTGTATCAAATCAAGCACTTAGGCATGGAGACTGTTTCTACAAACATTTGTGAAAGAATGGGCCGCTCTCAGTGATTTCCAGCATGGAACTGTCATGGGATGCCACCTGTGCAACACATCCAGTCGTGAAATTTCCTCGCGCCTAAATATTCCAAAGTCAACTTTATTATAGGAAAAAAGAGTTTGGGAACAACAGCAACTCAGCCACCAAGTGGTAGGCCACGTAAACTGACAGAGAGGTCAGCATTGTGCAAAGACTTTCTGCACAGTCACTTGCTACAGAGCTCCAAACTTCATGTCACCTTCCAATTAGCCCACGTACAGTACGCAGAGAGCTTTGAGGAATGCGTGGGATAGTGATATAGTGTACATCCATAAACGTGGATGCATATGCAAAAGTGCAATATATTTATCCGTACTGTAATCTATTTATTAATATCTGCACCTTATTGCTCTTTTATCCTGCACTACAACGAAGGTAATGCAACGTCATTCCGTTCTTATCTGTACTGTAAAGTTCAAATTGGAATGACAATAAAAGGAAGTCTAAGTCTAAAATACATTTTCTGACTTGTCAAAATCTCCCCACTCTTGTCCCCAAACGTTTGTGTTAGGTTTGTGCTGCAAAGAAAATATGTGTATTTATCCTATGAGGATGGTTATGGATAATAACACGTTAATAACATAAAAACTTTGATATAGTTAGACAGGAAAGTTTGGTGCACAAACAAATGGGACACATTTGGGGAGACTTTGGCTTGGTTGGGAGGGGGGGGGGGGGGTGTTATGAATAATAACACGTTAAAAACTAATAGTTGGACAATAAATTTTTGCAGCACAAATGAATGGGAAAAGTTTGGAGAGAATAATTACAAGTTAATAACATAACTATAAAACGTTAATAACATAAACGATAACAGACAGACACATTTTGCAGTACAAATGTAGCACAAACGTTTTGGACAAATTTGGGGTGGTTTTGACAAGGTTGGGGGTGTTATAAATAATAACATGTTATTTAACATTTTTTTTAAAAACACTATAATAGCCAAAAAATAAACAAATAGGAGAAACGAAACGGACACGTTTGAGGAGATTTTGACCAGGTGTGTGTGGGGGCAGCTGGTTATGAATAGTAACATGTTACTAATAAAAAAAACTATAACAGTTATGCAAAAAAAATTAAATTGTGGCACAAACAAATTGGGCAAGTTTGAGGGAGGTTTTGACGTCACTAGTCAGAAAATGTATTTTGGAATAACTTCAAAACCGTAATGGCACCAACAAAAATCAGCGCGAAGGAATTAGCAGTTATTTGAATATTTGCAACGATAAGGGGGCCAACTTCACAGAGGTCCGATTTTCAGAGCGTTCTAGCAACTCCAGAATTTGAGATAACGCACGTATCAACAGAGGTGGGTAGAGTAGCCAGAAATTGTACTCAAGTAAGAGTACTGTTACTTTAGAGATTTATTACTCAAGTAAAAGTAAGGAGTAGTCACCCAAATATTTACTTGAGTAAAAGTAAAAAGTATGTTGTAAAAAAACTACTCAAGTACTGAGTAACTGATGAGTAACATACACACACATATCATATATATATATATATATATATATATATATATATATATATATATATATATATATATATATACACACACACATATATACATATATATATATATATACACACACACATATATATATATATATATATATATATATATATATATATATATATATATATATATATATATATATATACATACATACATTGATATATACAGTATATAATTTATATTTATTTTTTTGCCGTTTTTGTTTACATGTTAAAGGTGTTTTAATGAATATACATGCATGTTTAACACATATAGATTCCTTTCTTTCATGAAGACAAGAATATAAGTTGGTGTATTACCTGATTCTGATGACTTGCATTGATTGTAATCAGACAGTAGTGATGACAAACGTCCACGTTTTCAAATGGAGGAGAAAAAAAGTTCCTCCTTTCTGTCTAATACCACATGAAAGTGGTTGGTTTTTGGCATCTTATATGTCCAGCTTCCATATTCGTTTTTATACACTTTACAAGCAATACATTGGCGGCAAACTCCGTAGCTTGCTAGCTTGTTTGCGCAGGCTTTCGGAGACTCTTATTTTGAAAGCGCAGGCGCGATGGAGCGGCACTTTTATTGTGAAGACAGGAACTGTGCAGTCAGTGTTTAGGCTTTTGACGGGGTGTACGGTTGAAATAAAAAATGGTCTTTTTTCTTTCACACTTTTGATTGATTGATTGGAACTTGTATTAGTAGATTGCACAGTACAGTACATATTCCGTACAATTGACCACTAAATGGTAACACCCCAATAAGTTTTTCAACTTGTTTAAGTCAGGTCATGTGACCCCTGGCTCTGTTTGATTGGTCCAACGTCACCAGTGACTGCATCTGATTGGTGGAACGGAGTGAACGTCACCAGTGACTGCATTTGTTGAAACGCAGGCACTATGAAGGTCTGTCTGACAGACCAAAACAAACAAAGCGTGCATTAACAGATCGATAAAAATTAGTAGCGAGTAGCGAGCTGAATGTAGATAAAAGTAGCGGAGTAAAAGTAGCGTTTCTTCTCTATAAATATACTCAAGTAAAAGTAAAAGTATGTTGCATTAAAACTACTCTTAGAAGTACAATTTATCCCAAAAGTTACTCAAGTAGATGTAACGGAGTAAATGTAGCGCGTTACTACCCACCTCTGCGTATCAATAAACTAGCATGGCGATAAATACCTTCGGCGTTTGATTTTCTTGATCTAAAAGTTTGTCAAATTTTCGGCCTATTTCCAAATTACCTTTTGTGTCAAAATTTTTTGGAGAAATGTGTTTTGGCACAACTGCAGCCTTTTTTAGATGAAAATAGCACTTTAGATCCATTTCAGTCTGGATACAAAGCTTTCCACAGTACTGAATCTGCACTTTTAAAGGGGAACATTATCACAATTTCAGAATTGTTAAAACCATTAAAAATCAGTTCCCAGTGGCTTATTATATTTTTCGAAGTTTTTTTCAAAATTTTACCCATCACGCAATATCCCTAAAAAAAAGCTTCAAAGTGCCTGATTTTAACCACCCGTCCATTTTCCTGTGACGTCACATAGTGAAGCCAACACAAACAAACATGGCGGGTAGAACAGCAAGCTGTAGCGACATTAGCTCGGATTCAGACTCGGATTTCAGCGGCTTAAGCGATTCAACAGATTACGCATGTATTGAAACGGATGGTTGTAGTGTGGAGGCAGGTAGCGAAAACCAAATTGAAGAAGAAACTGAAGCTATTGAGCCATATCGGTTTGAACCGTATGCAAGCGAAAACGACACGACAGCCAGCGACACGGGAGAAAGCGAGGACGAATTCGGCGATCGCCTTCTAACCAACGATTGGTATGTGTTTGTTTGGCATTAAAGGAAACTAACAACTATGAACTAGGTTTACAGCATATGAAATACATTTGGCAACAACATGCACTTTGAGAGTGCAGACAGCCCAATTTTCATCAATTAATATATTCTGTAGACATACCCTCATGTCAGCAGGCCAGGGAAGCTAGGGTCGATATTCTTCTCTTGACGGTGTGAGCCAAGACATTCAGGGGGTTTAGCTCGCTCGTCTGCGGGAACAAACTGCCGCCATTGCTTGCCGTGCTACCGAGGTCCTTTGTCCCTGAATTGCTCACACACTCCGGCAGATTCAATGGGGGTCTGGCGGCAGATTTCTTTGACTTTATCGTTGGAAATGCATCTGCTTTGAGTGTCGCAGGATATCCACACATTCTTGCCATCTCTGTCGTAGCATAGCTTTCATCGGTAAAGTGTGCGGAACAAACGTCCAATTTCTTGCCACTTTGGCATCTTTGGGCCACTGGTGCAACTTGAATCCGTCCCTGTTGGTGTTGTTACACCCTCCGACAACACACCGACGAGGCATGATGTCTCCAAGGTACGGAAAACAGTCGAAAAAACGGAAAATAACAGAGCTGACTCGACTCGGTGTTTGAGAAAATGGCGGATTGCTTCCCGATGTGACGCCACGTTGTGACGTCATCGCTCCGAGAGCGAATAATAGAAACGCGTTTATTTCGCCAAAATTCACCCATTTAGAGTTCGGAAATCGGTTAAAAAAATATATGGTCTTTTTTCTGCAACATCAAGGTATATATTGACGCTTACATAGGTCTGGTGATAATGTTCCCCTTTAAAGGTTTTTAATGACTTGCTTTTAATGTCTGATTCTGGCAGCTCTGCCATTTTAGTGCTTTTAGATCTCCCAGCTGCCTTTGACACAATCCACCACACAATTCTTTTAGAGCGCCTGAGAGACTGTGTGGGTGTCAGGGAGACTGCATTAGAGTGGTTCAGATCCTACCTGTCAGAGAGGTCCTTCTCTGTCAGGCTGGGGGACGCCACTTCTTCTTCTGCTCCGCTTTACTGTGGTGTCCCCCAGGGATCTATTCTAGGCCCCATCCTGTTCGCTCTACAGGTAAAAGCCAGTAAATTAGAATATTTTGAAAAACTTGATTTATTTCAGTAATTGCATTCAAAAGGTGTAACTTGTACATTATATTTATTCATTGCACACAGACTGATGCATTCAAATGTTTATTTCATTTAATTTTGATGATTTGAAGTGGCAACAAATGAAAATCCAAAATTCCGTGTGTCACAAAATTAGAATATTACTTAAGGCTTATACAAAAAAGGGATTTTTAGAAATGTTGGCCAACTGAAAAGTATGGAAATGAAAAATATGAGCATGTACAATACTCAATACTTGGTTGGAGCTCCTTTTGCCTCAATTACTGCGTTAATGCGGCGTGGCATGGAGTCGATGAGTTTCTGGCACTGCTCAGGTGTTATGAGAGCCCAGGTTGCTCTGATAGTGGCCTTCAACTCTTCTGCGTTTTTGGGTCTGGCATTCTGCATCTTCCTTTTCACAATACCCCACAGATTTTCTATGGGGCTAAGGTCAGGGGAGTTGGCGGGCCAATTTAGAACAGAAATACCATGGTCCGTAAACCAGGCACGGGTAGATTTTGCGCTGTGTGCAGGCGCCAAGTCCTGTTGGAACTTGAAATCTCCATCTCCATAGAGCAGGTCAGCAGCAGGAAGCATGAAGTGCTCTAAAACTTGCTGGTAGACGGCTGCGTTGACCCTGGATCTCAGGAAACAGAGTGGACCGACACCAGCAGATGACATGGCACCCCAAACCATCACTGATGGTGGAAACTTTACACTAGACTTCAGGCAACGTGGATCCTGTGCCTCTCCTGTCTTCCTCCAGACTCTGGGACCTCGATTTCCAAAGGAAATGCAAAATTTGCATGGTTGGGTGATGGTTTGGGGTGCCATGTCATCTGCTGGTGTCGGTCCACTCTGTTTCCTGAGATCCAGGGTCAACGCAGCCGTCTACCAGCAAGTTTTAGAGCACTTCATGCTTCCTGCTGCTGACCTGCTCTATGGAGATGGAGATTTCAAGTTCCAACAGGACTTGGCGCCTGCACACAGCGCAAAATCTACCCGTGCCTGGTTTACGGACCATGGTATTTCTGTTCTAAATTGGCCCGCCAACTCCCCTGACCTTAGCCCCATAGAAAATCTGTGGGGTATTGTGAAAAGGAAGATGCAGAATGCCAGACCCAAAAACGCAGAAGAGTTGAAGGCCACTATCAGAGCAACCTGGGCTCTCATAACACCTGAGCAGTGCCAGAAACTCATCGACTCCATGCCACGCCGCATTAACGCAGTAATTGAGGCAAAAGGAGCTCCAACCAAGTATTGAGTATTGTACATGCTCATATTTTTCATTTTCATACTTTTCAGTTGGCCAACATTTCTAAAAATCCCTTTTTTGTATTAGCCTTAAGTAATATTCTAATTTTGTGACACACGGAATTTTGGATTTTCATTTGTTGCCACTTCAAATCATTAAAATTAAATGAAATAAACATTTGAATGCATCAGTCTGTGTGCAATGAATAAATATAATGTACAAGTTACACCTTTTGAATGCAATTACTGAAATAAATCAAGTTTTTCAAAATATTCTAATTTACTGGCTTTTACCTGTATATCTCCTCCCTCTTGGAGAGATTTTTAAGAGGCATGGAGTGTATTATCACTTTTATGCAGACGACTGCCAAATTTATATGCCGATTTCAAAAGGCCACGGCCCCCTGACACCCCTTCTCAACTGTATATGTGACATCAAAGCTTGGTTAGCCCAGAATTTTTTAATAATTAATGAGGGAAAAACGGAAATTTTAGTTTTTGGTGCGGCCCTCACTGACTTGGGACCATTGCAAAATGATGTGCGTCCCAAAGTCACCAGCCTTGGCGTCACTATAGACCATACTTGCCAACCCTCCCGAATTTTCCGGGAGACTCCCGAAATTCAGCGCCTCTCCCGAAAACCTCCCGGAACAAATATTCTCCCGAAAATCTCCCGATTTTCAGCCGGACCTGGAAGCCACGCCCCCTCCAGCTCCATGCGGACCTGAGTGAGGACAGCCTTTTTTCATGACGGGAGGGCAACAGGGTGACAAGAACTAAATCATCCAGACTAGAGATAAATTGTATTATTATGTTTATCTTACCTAAAAATAAATATATTTATTAATTAAAAAAAAAAAAAACTAAATACATTTTTACTATATTTTGCTAAAAACATCAAAATTAATTGTATTTTTATTTGTATTTTTTCGTGACTCCTTATTACATCCAGCCATAGAATTATACATTAAAATAAACATATTTGAAATAATTGATTTTAAATGATCATAATAATTCATTTAAAATGACCACATTTAATTGTTAAAATAATTGTTTGTTTATCAACAACTTTAACATTTTATTCATTACATTTTGAAGCTCTCAGAAGCCAAGTTATGTTATATTCCTTAAGATTTATTTATGCAAGTTTGAAGTATCAATATCTAAACTCAGTTTGTTTGCATATTTTCAGGATGTAGATATCTATATATATATATATATATATATATATATATATATATATATATATATATATATATATATATATATATATATAAAAAATATATATATATATATATATAAAATATATATATATATATATGTATGAAATACTTGACTTGGTGAATTCTAGCTGTCAATATACTACTCCCCTCTTAACCACGCCCCGCCCCACCCCCGACCACGCCCCCACCTCCCGAAATCGGAGGTCTCAAGGTTGGCAAGTATGCTATAGACAGCCATTTTAAACAAGTCAATGGCCTTTTAAAATCGTGTTTTTATCATCTTCGTCTTTTAGTAAAGGTAAAACCGTTTTTATCTTTTAACCTTTTTGAACAAGTCGTGCATGCTTTTATTTCAAGTGGCCTGGACTACTGCAATGCACTTTATTAGCCAAAAAGCTCTCTCCAGGTTGCAGTTAGTCCAGAAGGCGGCAGCAGGACTTTTAACAGGGGCCAGGAAACGCCAGCATGTAACCCCAATCCTTGAGAGATTGCACTGACTTCCTGTTCATTTTAGAATTGATTTTAAAACCTTGCTGTTTGTTTTTAAAGCTTTACATGGACTGGCACCTCAGTATATCTCGGACCTCATCCAAATTTACACTCCTGCGCGCGTTCTGAGGTCCGAGAGCCAGCTCCTGCTCATGGTGCCCAAGACCAGACTTAAAACCAGGGGAGACAGGGCTTTCTCTGTGGAACACTCTGCCCCTCCATGTTCGAACTGCTCCCACAGTGGACTGTTTTAAGTCTCGTCTTAAGACCCACTTTTATTCTTTGTCTTTTAACACTACGTGAGTTGTGTGGTCCTCTGTTGTCCTCTGTGCTTTTTATAAATTTTGATTTCTATTTACTGTTTTAATTGGTTTTACCCTTTAAAATCGTTTTTAATCATATTTATTCTTATTGTTTTTATATTTTTTTTTTATTCAGTCATTGCTGGAGCATATTATTGTTTTTAATAATATTTTTAACATGACTGTGCAGCACTTTGGAAACAATCTTGTTGTTTAAATGTGCTATATAAATAAAGTGGATTGGCTTGGATGAAAAGGCAATTGTGATGATTTGTGGACATCAACCCATCCATCCATCCATCTTCTTCCGCTTATCCGAGGTCGGGTCGCGGGGGCAGCAGCCTAAGCAGGGAAGCCCAGACTTCCCTCTCCCCAGCCACTTCGTCCAGCTCTTCCTGTGGGACCCCGAGGCGTTCCCAGGCCAGCCGGGAGACATAGTCTTCCCAACGTGTCCTACCGGTCGGACGTGCCCTAAACACCTCCCTAGGGAGGCGTTCGGGTGGCATCCTGACCAGATGCCCGAACCACCTCATCTGGCTCCTCTCGATGTGGAGGAGCAGCGGCTTTACTTTGAGCTCCCCCCGGATGGCAGAGCTTCTCACCCTATTTCTAAGGGAGGGCCCCGCCACCCGGCGGAGGAAACTCATTTGGGCCGCTAGTACCCGTGATCTTGTCCTTTCGGTCATGACCCAAAGCTCATGACCATAGATGAGGATGGGAACGTAGATCGACCGGTAAATTGAGAGCTTTGCCTTCCGGCTCAGCTCCTGTTTCACCACAACGGATCGATACAGCGTCCGCATAACTGAAGACGCCACACCAATTCCGCCTGTCGATCTCACGATCCACTCTTCCCTTACTCGTGAACAAGACTCCGAGGTACTTGAACTCCTCCACTTGGGGCAAGATCTCCTCCCCAACCCAGAGATGGCACTCCACCCTTTTCCGGGCAAGAACCATGGACTCGGACTTGGAGGTGCTGATTCTCATCCCAGTCGCTTCACACTCGGCTGTGAACCGATCCAGTGAGAGCTGAAGATCCTGGCCAGATGAAGCCATCAGGACCACATCATCTGCAAAAAGCAGAGACCTAATCCTGCAGCCACCAAACCAGATCCCCTCAACACCTTGACTGCGCCTAGAAATTCTGTCCATAAAAGTTATGAACAGAATCGGTGACAAAGGGCAGCCTTGGCGGAGTCCAACCCTCACTGGAAACGTGTCCGACTTACTGCCGGCAATGCGGACCAAGCTCTGACACTGATCGTACAGGGAGCGGACCGCCACAATCAGACAGTCCGATACTCCATACTATCTGAGCAGTCCCCACAGGACTTCCACGGTCGAATGCCTTCTTCAAGTCCACAAAGCACATGTAGACTGGTTGGGCAAACTCCCATGCACCCTCAAGGACCCTGCCGAGAGTATAGAGCTGGTCCACAGTTCCACGACCAGGACGAAAACCACACTGTTCCTCCTGAATCCGAGGTTCGACTATCCGGCGTAGCCTCCTCTCCAGTACACCTGAATAGAACTTACCGGGAAGGCTGAGGAGTGTGATCCCACGATAGTTGGAACACACCCTCTGGTTCCCCTTCTTAAAGAGAGGAATCACCACCCCGGTCTGCCAATCCAGAGGTACCACCCCCGATGTCCACGCGATGTTGCAGAGTCTTGTCAACCAAGACAGCACCACAGCATCCAGAGACTTAAAGAACTCCGGGCGGATCTCATCCCCCCCAGGGGCCTTGCCACCGAGGAGCTTTTTAACTACCTCAGCAACCAGGGAGCGGACTGCCACAATCAGACAGTCTGATACCCTATACTCTCTGAGCACTCCCCACAGGACTTCCCGAGGGACACGGTCGAATGCCTTCTCCAAGTCCACAATGCACATGTAGACTGGTTGGGCAAACTCCCATGCACCCTCAAGGACCCTGCCGAGAGTATAGAGCTGGTCCACAGTTCCACGACCAGGACGAAAACCACACTGTTCCTCCTGAATCCGAGGTTCGACATCAACCCTTGTGCTGTATTCATAACAGTTAGAAATATATCCTTCTGTGTCAGATACAAGTGATGATATTCTGAATCAAACGCCAACATTTACATTAAAAAAGTCTTAATATCCTTGGCCAGTATTATCAATAACAATGGACAGTCATAAGACATCCCATTTGGACACTTCATTAGGCACACCCCCTTGTGAAATCCAGTATGAAATTGTGTATGAAGTTTTCATTAAAGTTCTGTGTTACCAATCTGTTTACTGTTGTGGTTGTATCGTGTGTGGATACATCTATAGATCTTGTCATTATCCAGGTCATTGTATTCTCAGGACATTCAATCGATCGCAACTGGACTTAGACCAAACTGAGTCCAGGAGCGTGAACTGATGAAGCCTACTCGGATGAGAGGCAAAACGTCTTTTGAGATAAACTGAACAGTCCAGTTGCGATCGATTGAAAGCCCAGAGGAAAGGGAAAAAACAGAAACTGAAAATGGTGTTCACTGAATACCGCACAGACAGCGTTCCTCAGAACATTGTACGGGATGGCAGAGATTAGTACCTAATACAATGACCAAACGTGTGGGTAAAGACAGGATATAGCAATTTTATCTGTGGCATTTTTGTCACTGTCTTTTAGTGCTCTTGTAACTCGCCTGGTTCAGTCCCCTTCTCTTCCCAAACCTTGGTCTTCCAGTCCGGCATGAGAGACGGGCGTGCTATCTGCAGAGCTAAAAGCCGGAGCACTGCTCTTGAGGTAGTCAGAGAGTGAGGTTGACCAACATACACACGGCCCAGCCACACTCACTCCTCTAAACCTCACTATCAAACGGGTCTCGGCACCAATGTAACCTACCCGGTTCAGTCCCTGCTTTTCTGTTTCACGCGGGACCCGGACCTAAGTCGTCCGGCATGAGAGACGAGCCAGGTTCGATTCCTGGGCCTAACGGAAAAGCAGGCACTGAACCGAGCGGGTTACACTCAGTCGCCATTTCAAATAAGGCAGAATAACATCAGCGGACATTCTTGTCAGTAGGATGCAGCTAGACTACAGAACGCTAAAAGTGTGTTTTGGTCCAGTTAAAACAAACTCTAGTCTGTTTGCGCTGCTAGTACAATTTGTTTGATCAAGTGTGAACGCAGTCCACCGAACCCGGGACCGAACCAAACAGAAGGAACGAGACTGACTGAGAGATGGGTCTCGGGACTCTTGAAGTCTGGTATTCTGGTCAGGAAGATATCAAAAAGGTTACCGGGGCTGCAAAGAGACGTTTCTAACGATTGATCCAAGTAAATACACTTACTCTTTACACTTCTGCTGTGCAACGCTTGGTTACGCCCGCATCTGGTGACATACCCAGTATTTCGATCAGTTATGCAGTTTGTATTCATACTTCATTGACAAAGGACCTGAACCCACTGGAAGGTCAACTAAAACCCATCTTCCAGGCGGTCTTGGTCCCCCTGTTTGATCTGTTCCTTTTGGTGCTGGACTGCGTTCACGTTGGATCAACCAACTGTACTCGCGGAGAGAAGGTACCCAAGTCCGTTTTAACTGGAACC
Source organism: Nerophis lumbriciformis (assembly GCF_033978685.3). Lineage (NCBI taxonomy): Eukaryota > Metazoa > Chordata > Actinopteri > Syngnathiformes > Syngnathidae > Nerophis > Nerophis lumbriciformis. The sequence goes on from NC_084565.2 coordinate 1,491,027, forward strand.
AAATTAACAAGTGTGACCTACCCAGCCTACAAGCTAACTCTGGTCCGGAGTGAGGCAAGTGTGAACCTTGAGAACCTTGAGAAGATGGCAAGCAAAACCCAACAGAAAGCTAAGTGAAAATCATAAAAATATCTGAGTTAGATGTAAGTCCAGAAACGTAAATCCAGTAGTTAAACATACTTGGATCTTTTCAACAAAGGGGTCGTGTTAATCATTACAGTTTGCTGAAGTGGTTAGAAACGCTGTCTCCTGGCAGCAATCGCCGGTAAGCATTCTGACGTCCTCTACATCAGTGGTCCCCAACCTTTTTGTAACTGCGGACCGGTCAGCGCTTGAAAATTTGTCCCACGGACCGGGTGAATTTTTTTTTTGTCATAAAAAAATACAATCATGTGTGCTTACGGACTGTATCCCTGCATACTGTATTGATCTATATCAGGAGTCTCAGATACGCGGCCCGCGAGACGTTATTTTGCGGCCCGCACCTTAATAGGAAAATGTAATGTTTTATCTGAATGGCGCTTGACAGCGTCACAGTTGCCAACCCTCCCGAATTTCAGGGCGTGCAGTGATGGCACTGCCTTTGGCGCCCTCTACAACCTGTACTAGCAGCGTGCCAGTCCAGTCACATGTTGTATTTGGCTTCTGTAGATACACATAAGTGACTGCAAGATATACTTGGTCAACAGCCATACAGGTCACACTGAGGGTGGCGTATAAACAACTTTAACACTGTTACAAAAATGTGCCACACTGTGAACCCACACCAAACAAGAATGACAAACACATTTCGGGAGAACATCCACACCGTAACACAACAGAACAAATACCCAGAATCCCATGCAGCCCTAACTCTTCCGGGCTACAACTACAACCCTGCCCACCCCTGCGTTAGTGGAAAAGCGGCAAATGAGTGAAAGCGACAGAAACGTTGCCATGGAGACGAGGGTTGTCCTACGTGCCTGGCTGCGTCACACCGCGACACCTGTCCGTCATTAATAAAGTCCCTGATAACCTGGACCAATTCAAACCGTAATTTTTTTTTGGTTTGTTTAATTTGCATTGCCTCACACGATGAACACTACATATATTTTTATATGACGCCAGATAACACTGCGGCAGCCATCACTTTTTTGCGCTCGCTATCGCGGTACTTTCTGTCGACCGCCGTGTTGCTGTCGGGAGGAAAATCGGAACGACGCACATTGCGGAAATAATATTATTCTCCGTGCGTCGGCTAAATACATATATATTCCACAACACCAAACATGTCTTCAAAGTGTGCAGTGAAGAGAAAGGTTAGTGATGAGCAAAGACAATTCCAGGAAAAATGGGAGATGCAATATTTCTTTGTTGAGCACAGGGGCACCTCGACGAGTCTTATTTGCACAGAGAAAGTTGCGGTGCACAAGGAATATAATTTGAAACGTCATTATACAACTAGACATGCTGAGGAGTATGCAAAATACCAGGGAGATGAGAGAGTGAACCGGGTTGCAAATTTTAAAACCAGTCTACTGAGGCAACAAGATTTCTTCCAAGAAAGCAACCGAAAAGAGCGATGCAGCAGTCAAAGCTAGCTACATGCTGAGTGAGATAGTTGCTAGGGCGGGAAAGCCATTCAAAGAAGGTGAATTCATTAAAAAGTGCATGTTAGATTTTTTTAAAGAAATCTTTTCTTGCGGCCCAGCCTCACCCAGTTTCTGCATCCAGTGGCCCCAAGGTAAATTGAGTTTGAGACTCCTGATCTATATTGATATATAATGTAGGAACCAGAAATATTAATAACAGAAAGAAACAACCCTTTTGTGTGAATGAGGTCTTTTGGGTTGGTGCACTAATTGTAAGTGTATCTTGTGTTATTTATGTTGACTTAATGAAAAAAATAAATAAAGTTTTTTTTTGTTTTTTTAATTCTTGTGCGGTCCGGTTCCAATCGATCCAGGGACCGGTACTGGACCGCGGCCCGGTGGTTGGGGACCACTGCTCTACATCACAGCTGGTAAAATGTCAACACGTCAAATTATGGCCATAGAAAGGAAAGTTCTACAATCGTTTGTAACCTGACAGATGTTGTTTATAGGTGCGCGACTTTCTTCGGTCAACGTACACGTCACACACCCCGTCCAATCGTGGTGCGACTTCATACATTTGACTAAAAGAGATCCTTATTTGGTCCGCTAACAAAAATACAAGTGTGATTGCAAACCAGACCACATCAAAGTGACCCTAAAGGGTCTTTAAAAACATTTGTAGTCTGGACAATAGAACCAGACTACCGGCGTGAACGCCCACTCAAAGCCCTATAAACAGTGCAAGCCCAATGTGTGCTAATGAAATTGTTTAACGCGACAAAGCAGACATGGTGGTGGCAGTCAAACATCTCACTCCGCCTTCATCTGGTCCCTGACGTCAGAGGGCAGTGTTTCGAACAGCGCGTCTTCCACGATGAGGCCACTGCGTTTCAAGGCGCGACAGAAGCCCAACTCTGGGGGCAAAACCTCAAAGTGGTTCCCTTTGAGCTCCAGAAGCGTCAGCTGAGCGAGGTAGGAAATCTTTGGCGAGAGTATGGACAGGGAGTTCTTGCCCAGCTTGAGCGTCTTAAGCTTCTTACAGAAGAAGAGCTCGTCGGGTAGATTCTCAATTTTGTTGAAGGCGACTGAGAAATACTGTAGACTCTGAAGGACTCCGATTTCTGGAGGGATGAACCTAATGTCGTTGTGGCACAGATCCAGGTAGCGCAGTTTGTTGCACAAAAACAAATGTGAGGGTAAGATCTCAATCTTGTTGTGGCTGAAGTAGAGACGCTCAAGACTCCCGAGCTTCTTGATGTGCTCGGGAATGTACATCACGCCATTGTACCAAAGCTTAAGGCAGGTGAGTTTGCGGAGATGCTGGAAGCTGATGATCTCCTCGATGGAATGAAGGTTGTTCTCCTTCAGGTCGAGTTCCTGCAGGCTGGTCAGGCTGAAGATGGCGTGAGGAATGCGCTCCAGGTCACAGCGCACCAGCTCCAACTCTGTCAGGTTATTCATCTTCTTCAGATTGTTGAGCATCACCAGCTTGGTGCCGTCGTTGTGCAGGTAGAGCCGGTGCAGATGGCTGGAGACGTCCACGATGGACTGGGGTATCTTGGTGAAGTTACTCTTCAACGAGAGCATCTTCAAACACTTCATCTCCCGCAGTGACTCTAGAACGATATTCTTGGAGGCGTCGGGGCAGAGTGATCCTGTGAGATAGAGCTCCTCTAAGTTCCTCATACCATACAGCCAGCTGGGGAATTCTCTGCTGTCATCAAACTTGACCCGGAGTACTTTGAGGTTCTCTTTGAGGAAAGAGGTCGCTGTGGTGTGCAGCTTGATTGAACTCTGATAGAGAGACAGTTCCTGGAGGTATTCCAGCTGGGAGACTGAGGCAGGGATAGTCACGTTGTTGATGATCTCTAGTTTGAGCGATTGGAGCTCCGTCAGCTCAAAGACTGTGTCGGGCAGTCCGGGGAGCATGAAGAGCTGCAGCTCAAGTCGGTTGTTGGCGTTGACCTGCAGTCTCTGACGCAGCTTGTCCGCCGTCCACTCGTGGTTCAGATTGAGCTGCTTCAGCTTGTTCTCACTGACCTCGGAGAGGAAAACGGCAAATCTTTTGGAGTACAGTGGGTCGTACTGATCGATCATGTGCAGCATAAAAGCAAAGTCGTTTTTGACATCCGGGATGTCGTTGATGCCCGTTTCCTGGCGCACGTACTCGAAGGAGTATTCTTTGAGGGAGCGGTAAAAGAGCCAGTAGGAGGTGTACAGACTGGTTAATCCGTAGACGGCCACCAAGCACAGGTAGCAGTAGGAGAGCTTGGAGAAGAGGTGAGCCATGGTGTGGTTGCATTCAAAGTCTTTGTAGCCCGTCATGTCCTGTATCTCCACCTCGCAGCGCACTCTGTTCCTCACTTTGTTGACCAGGGAGCTGTTGTATGCGATGATCAGCAGGAACTTAAACACCTTGAAGACTGTCTGGCGAACATACATGATGTAGAGAATGTCTCCCTCCTCCACATGTAAGCGGAACTTCTTCACTTTCTCAAAAAGAGCTTTGGCTTGTTCTCCCTCCTTTTTATCAAGAACACTCGCCGAGGGTTTGTCCACTACAATCTTTTCCGGGATGGACCTGAGCGACTGTGTATTCTCCAAACACACGTCTGCGGGGGACGCCACCATGTTGGACCGGGCACTCCCGCTCTTTTTATGGTCCTTCTCTTCTTGGTTTTCTCCAGAAACCTCAGACAAAGCCCGGGTGGTCCAGGGAGAGTCGAAGCACTTGCCAAGCATGGAGATAAAGTGCTCTATTTTGGAGCTAGAACCCGGGAATTTGAACCAGAAGTTGCTGCACACCATGAAAACCAGAGTGTGTATCAGGACCAAATAAGGGAAGTACTTGGCGTACCAGTGCAGCGCCTTCTCATAACACATCTGGTTGATGAAACTGTACTGCTGGAGGTCCAGGTCTGTCTTCAGGCCTGTCATTTCTCTCGGTTCTGCCGACATGTTGTAATGCACGTGCAATGCCGTCACCTCTACTTCCGTCGTGTTCCCTGGAGACGACCGTGTTCTGTGCGGGAGGCAGATGATCTTGTCTTGCATCACCTATGACAGAATGAGAGCAAGGAGGATCAGCCATGTTGCTCGCATGAAAACTCGAACATTTGGCAGAACATTCAACCGGCCAAGTGCGAGATCGTCCAGTCCCACCACAGCTCCAAGTGGTACTTTGTCAGCATGTTTATCCTTCTAATACTTGTGGTATTTATTAAATTCACTAAGAACTTCTGGTGGGGTCGTACAAGTTTGGATTTTGACCAGAAGACATCCGGAAAGTTGCATGACGTCACTCGAGACGTCTATGTACTTTGCCTCAGTAGCTTCTATCTAGTGCTTAGATTTACATTGGACCGGTTTTGGCATCTTTAATGTGCAAAATGGACCCTGCATACTTTTTTTGTATGCAGAGACAAGTTGTGGAAGTACAATTTGGTGGCCGTACTTGAAGGCATCGCGTGATGGAAACAAGGGACTGCAGTTTTCAGCATGCTAGTGTGCTCGCGGGTGTAGACCAACATACAAAACGCTGGTGTAAACATTGGGGGGGAACAGGAAGTCAGTGCTTTCAGTGGCTGACTTAAAGTTCAGGCTAGATGAGTCTGAAAAGTCATAGGACACAGGAGCCATTTTGATCCTTTTCACTTTCAAAACTAATAATATATTGATGTTTTATTTATTTAAAACAAACAACCTTGCATCTCAGCTTGGTGGAAGAATGTGCATTTTTAAATTTTTGCCTATCATTAACAATCCTTATGTAAGACAAGCACATATATGACGTTTTAATGCATTCTAACTCGTAAATAAACGCTAGCAAGAGTCAGCTAACAATAAAAGGAATAGGAGTGGCTCTATTCTAGCTATAAAGCGCTCCAAAAACCTCCATCAATGTTTTATACACACGCTGTAAGTATATATGTAATGTAGTAACATTCATAATAACATGTAATATTTACATATTTTTCTCATTTTAAGCATACATTTTAAGCATATTTTAAGCATCTCTTCAACAACAGCAAAACTACTAATCGTGGCAGACTTCATTGAAATACAACAAAGACTACTTTGGGACTAATGATGATCCAGAAACTTTTATTTTTGAGCCTGAATATAAGGAGGATGATCTACAAGTTTTAACATGTAAAACTTTGCTAGTTCAGCGTTGCAAATAAGTATGTTTTTTATTGTCCTACCCGTGAGAAATACAAGTAATATAAATGAGACGGATAAAGACTACTATGGGACTAATGATGATCCAGAAACTTCTATTTTTGAGCCTGAATATAAGGAGGATGGTCTACAAGTTTTAACATGTAAAACTTTGATAGTTCAGCGTTGCAAATAAGTATGTTTTTTTATTGTCCTACCCGGGAGGAATACACGTAAAATAAATGAGACGGATAAAGACTACTATGGGACTAATGATGATCCAGAAACTTCTATTTTTGAACCTGAATATAAGGAGGATGATCTACAAGTTTTAACATGAAAAACTTAGCTAGTTCAGCGTTGCAAATAAGCATGTTTTTTATTGTCCTACTCGGCAGAAATACACGTAAAATAAATGAGACCGATAAAGACTAGTATGGGACTAATGATGATCCAGAAATTTCTATTTTTGAGCCTGAACATAAAGAGGATGATCTACAAGTTTTAACATGTAAAACTTTGCTAGTTCAGCATTGCAAATAAGTATGGTTTTTATCGTCCTACCCGGGAGAAATACACGTAAAATTAATGAGACGGATAAAAACTATGGGACTAATGATGATCCAGAAACTTTTATTTTTGAGCCTGAATATAAGGAGGATGATCTACAAGTTTTAACATGTAAAACTTTGCTAGTTCAGCGTTGCAAATAAGTATGGTTTGTATTGTCCTACCCGGGAGAAATACACGTAAAATTAATGAGACGGATAAAAACTATGGGACTAATGATGATCCAGAAACTTTTATTTTTGAGCCTGAATATAAGGAGGATGATCTACAAGTTTTAACGTGTAAACCTTTGCTAGTTCAGCATTGCAAATAAGTATGTTTTTATTGTCCTACCCGGGAGAAATACAAGTAATATAAATGAGACGTATAAAGACTACTATGGGACTAATGATGATTCAGAAATTTCTATTTTTGAGCCTGAACATAAGGAAGATGATCTACAAGTTTTAACATGTAAAACTTTGATAGTTCAGCGTTGCAAATAAGTATGTTTTTTTATTGTCCTACCCGGGAGGAATACACGTAAAATAAATGAGACGGATAAAGACTACTATGGGACTAATGATGATCCAGAAACTTCTATTTTTGAACCTGAATATAAGGAGGATGATCTACAAGTTTTAACATGAAAAACTTTGCTAGTTCAGCGTTGCAAATAAGCATGTTTTTTATTGTCCTACCCGGCAGAAATACACGTAAAATAAATGAGACCGATAAAGACTAGTATGGGACTAATGATGATCCAGAAACTTCTATTTTTGAACCTGAATATAAGGAGGATGATCTACAAGTTTTAACATGTAAAACTTTGCTAGTTCAGCGTTGCAAATAAGTATGGTTTTTATTGTCCTACCCGGGAGAAATACACGTAAAATAAATGAGACCGATAAAGACTACTATGGGACTAATGATGATCCAGAAACTTCTATTTTTGAGCCTCAATATAAGGAGGATGATCTACAAGTTTTAACATGTAAAACTTTGCTAGTTCAGCATTGCAAATGAGTATGTTTTTTTTGTTGTCTTAACCGAGAGAAATACACGTAAAATTAATGAGACGGATAAAAACTATGGGACTAATGATGATCCAGAAACTTCTATTTTTGAGCCTGAACATAAGGAGGATGATCTACAAGTTTTAACATGTAAAACGTTGCTAGTTCAGCATTGCAAATAAGTATGTTTTTTATTGTCCTACCCGGCAGAAATACACGTAAAATAAATGAGACGGATAAAGACTAGTAGACTACTATGGGACTAATGATGATCCAGAAATTTCTATTTTTGAGCCTGAACATAAAGAGGATGATCTACAAGTTTTAACATGTAAAACTTTGCTAGTTCAGCATTGCAAATAAGTATGGTTTTTATTGTCCTACCCGGGAGAAATACACGTAAAATTAATGAGACGGATAAAAACTATGGGACTAATGATGATCCAGAAACTTTTATTTTTGAGCCTGAATATAAGGAGGATGATCTACAAGTTTTAACATGTAAAACTTTGCTAGTTCAGCGTTGCAAATAAGTATGTTTTTTATTGTCCTACCCGGGAGGAATACACGTAAAATAAATGAGACGGATAAAGACTACTATGGGACTAATAATGATCCAGAAACTTCTATTTTTGAGCCTGAATATAAGGAGGATGATCTACAAGTTTTAACATGTAAAACTTTGCTAGTTCAGCATTGCAAATAAGTACCCGTATTTTCCGCACTATAAGGCGCACCTAAAAACCACAAATTTTCTCAAAAGCTGACAGTGCGCCTTATAATCCGGTGCGCCTTATATATGGGTTAATATTAATATTAATTTTCATAAAGTTTAGGTCTCGCAACTACGGTAAACAGCCGCCATCTTTTTTCCCCGTAGAAGAAGCGCGCGGTGCATGCTGGGATATGTGACGTTTCATTTCCATTTGTGTGTTTATGTAAAGACCCCAAAATGGCTCCTATTAAGTGTGTTGTCTGTCTAATTATAAATAATGCAGACGAGGCGTATTAACTGAGTTCTCAACGTTTACTCACAGCGTGCTCATAACCACATTCTAACTGCCAGCATACAACAACGCTTCTCAGGGCTACCGCGCATGCTCGTCACTATCGTTGCATGCTGGGTAGTGTAGTTGTTATATTTGCTAGCTCATAACATCACATTAAGAGACACGCTGACGCGCTTAATTCAATACTCGCCGTCATTCCGGGTGGATTGACAAAAGACCTCCAGCCGCTGGATATTGGTGTCAACAGGGCATTCAAATCACGACTGCGAACGGCGTGGGAACAATGGATGACCGAAGGCGAACACACCTTCACTAAGACAGGCAGACAGCGCCGGACGACATACGCCAACATCTGCCAGTGGATCGTAAATGCCTGGGCAGATATTTCGGTCACAACCGTGGTCCGAGCTTTCCGGAAGGCAGGATTCACAGAACTGCTGGACAACAGCGACACTGACTCCGATTACTTCGACGAGACGGAACCGGCCATTTTGGATCCCACATTTGCCCAACTTTTCAATTCGGACACCGAAGACGAAGAATTCGAAGGATTTACGAATGAAGAATAACTTCAGAAAGTGAGCGCTATGTTTATTTTGTGTGTTGTGACATTAACGTTCGAGCAACATTATGTTGCTATTGCTCTGCACTATTTTGAATTTTACTATGTTTGTGATTGCACATTTGCGTAAATTTTGGGACAGAGTTGTTAGAACGCTGGTTTTTAATATATTATTAAAGTTTGACTGACCTATCTGACTGTTTTTTTGACATTCCCTTTAGCGCAGCGTAGGCGCGGCTTATAGTCCGGGGCGGCTTATAGGTGGACAAAGTTTTGAAATATGCCATTCATTGAAGGTGCGGCTAATAACCCGGGGCGGCTTATAGTGCGGAAAATACGGTATGGTTTTTATTGTCCTACCCGAGAGGAATACACGTAAAATAAATGAGACGGATAACGACTACTACTACATGTGCGGCTTTTGCACGGGGGGGGGGGGGGGTTGGTGGTAGCGGGGGTGTATTTTGTAGCGTCCCGGAAGAGTTAGTGCTGCAAAGGATTCTAGGTATTTGTTCTGTTGTGTTTATGTTGTGTTACAGTGCGGATGTTCTCCCGAAATGTGTTTGTCATTCTTGTTTGGTGTGGGTTCACAGTGTGGCGCATATTTGTAGCAGTGTTAAACTTGTTTATACTGGCACCCTCAGTGTAACCTGTATCGCTGTTGATGAAGTATGCGTTGCATTCACTCGTGTGTGCGTACAGAAGCCGCACATATCTTGTGACTTGGTCCGAACGATGTTAGAATGGATGAAAAGCGGACGTGACGATAGCTCGTAGAGGACGTTAAAGGCAGTGCATTTAAGGCACGCCCCCAAGACTGATATAATGACTGTTGAACACCTTCGTTGGATAATGAAGGTTGCCTCAGCTCAAAGCTTAATGAACTAGCATCCAAGAAAAGATGGCAGATATCTGGCTTGGGCACATCAGATTAGATCAGTTTGTTGCGAACTGAGCAGTTTAAAGTCCTGAATGGTTGTTTTATACATTGTTATTTTATTTTCAAATGTATTAGCCTGTGGAAAAAGTTAATGTTGATATTTACCTCAGAAGGCTGCAAATAGAAAAGAGGCATTCAATTTTTATTTAAAGTGTATTTGATATGCCATTGATATTTTTTAATTATTAATATTATTATTTGAAACTGGATTTTGCATGTCACTATAAAGTTATATAAGCCTTGCTTGTTCAATATTCAATGCAAAAGTTGTTTGAGTCCCTATTAAAAGGTTTATTTGTTCAATCTTGGCCCGCGGCTTTGTTCAGTTTTACATTTTGGCCCACTCTGTATTTGAGTTTGACACCCCTGTGTTAGATTGTTAGTATGGACATAGACTTTTATATAACAAGCTACATATTTAATGAAAGATAATTACTGTAATTTTACATGAATTTGAAAGCAATTTAAGAAAACAGAAAATGCTATGTATAATTAATTTGGTATTTTTCTGTAAAACAAAAATAGAAATATACATGGTTTGTCATTACTGGGATATTACTTAAAATAACAGGCGGATTGTTTATTTACCAATAAGGTCTTCAAACTCATTTCGGCCGCTTGTACCCGTGATCTTGTCCTTTCGGTCATAACCCAAAGCTCATGACCATAGGTGAGGATGGGAACGTAGATCGACCGGTAAATTGAGAGCTTTGCCTTCCGGCTCAGCTCCTTGATAGTGCACTGCTTTCCCTTCCTGAGGCGGCGGATGGTGGTCCAGAATTGCTTCGAAGCCGTCCGGAAGTCGTTTTCCATGGCTTCCCCGAACTCCTCCCATGTCCGAGTTTTTGCCTCTGCGACCGCTTGGCCTGTCGGTACCTGTCCGCTGCCTCAGGAGTCCTATGAGCCAAAAGAACCCGATAGGACTCCTTCTTCAGCTTGACGGCATCCCTCACCGCCGGTGTCCACCAACGGGTTCTAGGATTACCGCCACGACAAGCACCAACTACCTTGCGGCCACAGCTCCAATCAGCCGCCTTGACAATAGAGGCGCGGAACATGGTCCATTCGGACTCAATGTCCAGCACCTCCCTCGTGACATGTTCAAAGTTCTTCCGGAGGTGGGAATTGAAACTCTCTCTGACAGGAGACTCTGCCAGACGTTCCCAGCAAACCTTCACAATGTGTTTGGGCCTGCCAGGTCTGTCCGGTATCCTCCCCCACCATCGCAGCCAACTCACCACCAGGTGGTGATCGGTAGAAAGCTCCGCCCCTCTCTTCACCCGAGTGTCCAAAACATGAGGCCGCAAATCCGATGACACAACTACAAAGTCGATCATGGAACTGCGGCCTAGGGTGTCCTGGTGCCAAGTGCACATATGGACACCCTTATGTTTGAACATGGTGTTCGTTATGGACAATCTGTGACGGGCACAAAAGTCCAATAACAAAACACCGCTCGGGTTCAGATCCGGGCAGCCATTCTTACCAATCACGCCTCTCCAGGTTTCACTGTCGTTGCCAACATGAGCATTGAAGTCGACCAGTAGCACGAGGGAATCACCCGGGGGAGCACTCTCAAGTACTCCCTCGAGTGAATCCAAAAAGGGTGGGTACTCTGAGCTGCGGTTTGGCGCGTAAGCGCAAACCACAGTCAGGACCCGTTCCCCCACCCGAAGGCGGAGGGAAGCTACCCTCTCGTCCACCGGGTTGAACTCCAACGTACAGGCTCTGAGCCGGGGGGAAACAAGAATTGCCACCCCAGCCCGTCGCCTCTCACTGCCGGCAACGCCAGAGTGGAAGAGAGTCCAGCCCCTCTCGAGAGAACTGGTTCCAGAGCCCTTGCTGTGCGTCGAAGTGAGTCCGACTATATCTAGCCGGAACTTCTCCACTTCGCGCACTAGCTCAGGCTCCTTCCCCCCCAGCGAGGTGACGTTCCACGTCCCAAGAGCTAGCTTCTGTAGCCGAGGATCGGACCGCCAAGTGCCCTGCCTTCGGCTGTCGCCCAGCTCACATCGCACCCAACCTCTATGACCCCGGAGTTTCCTCCGCCGGGTGGCGGGGCTCTCCCTTAGAGATAGGGTGAGAAGCTCTGCCATCCGGGGGGAGCTCAAAGTAAAGCCGCTGCTCCTCCACATCGAGAGGAGCCAGATGAGGTGGTTCGGGCATCTGGTCAGGATGCCACCCGAACGCCTCCCTAGGGAGGTGTTTAGGGCACGTCCGACCGGTAGGAGGCCGCGGGGAAGACCCAGGACACGTTGGGAAGACTATGTCTCCCGGCTGGCCTGGGAACGCCTCGGGGTCCCACAGGAAGAGCTGGACGAAGTGGCTGGGGAGAGGGAAGTCTGGGCTTCCCTGCTTAGGCTGCTGCCCCCGCGACCCGACCTCGGATAAGCGGAAGAAGATGGATGGATGGATGGATGGTCTTCAATTCTACAGTTTTATAAACTATTTGAAAAAAATAGAAAAATTACAGTAGAAATTTAGAGTAAGTTAACCTTAAAAATAGGATTTTTGTTTTACAGTGTAGTAGGTCAAGCATCTGCAGTGTGAAGTCTAATAAAAGGGGTGGCTCCTCTGGGTCACATGACCCGGGAAGGCCTTTCTCACTCACCTGTAGCGTGCATCCAAATACGCCGATCATGAGCATGACCACGGACAGGTAGTCGGTGAACACGTCCCACCACGGCTTCAGGACCCGGAAGGCCGGCTGCTGCTCCGAGAACTGCCGGAATTCCATCACGGGAATCATGATGCCTGTGAAGGGGACCACGTCAGTGTCACCGCGGAAACCACCAGAATCCTCCATTGCGCCAGGGTTGTCGTGGCAACAAGAGGGATGCTAACCCCCCTATTAAAAGCTAGTTTATAGCATCAGGATAAGCCACGTTCTAACATATTAGCCATGGATCAAAGATCCTATGAGACACAAGGGGTGATACCGTGCCCCTCGAAGCGTTGATGTGTCACTTTAAGAAGAAGAAAACGATACAGCTGTTGTGATGATTGCGAAGCGAAGGTATGGTATCATTTTGTATTATAGCGCCAAATAAAATACTATTGTTTCTTGGTTACTATTAGGCTCATTGGCCATAGTTGAACTACTGTATCTGCGAGTGATGAATAAATGATGCCTTGGTGAGTGTTGGGCACACTCACTAGCTGTATTGACACTGCTGCTGTTCCATAATGGCTCCATCTGCAGGATTAATAAAGTCACTATAGTTGATCTATAAATAAAAATGAATAGTTACTAAATGGTATGTGGGCTTGTATTAAGCCTCAGGGAGTTGAACGCCCCTGCCTTACATAGTTCCGGGTCACACTTGGGCAAGCTGTAGCCCCCCCCCCCCCCCCCCCCCCCCCATCAGGATTACGATACCCCCCATGAAAGAAACGAAGAGAAGATGCGTTACCCGGCCCGGAGGAAGCCCGGGGCCCTCCTCCGGAGCTAGGCCCGGAGGCAGAGCTCGTCAGCGAGCGCATGGTGGCCGGGCTAGCCACGGAGCCCGGCCGGGCACAGCCAGAAGAAGCTACGTGGACACACCATCTTCTCCGCCACGTGGGCCCACCACCCGCGGTCGGAACCAGTGGGGTCGGGTGCGCTGCCAAGTGGATGGCAGTGAAAGTGGAGGCTCCAAACGGACCAATTCTGGGCAGCAGAGGCTGTCTTTTGGGACGTGGAACGTCTCTACGCTGGTGGGGGAGGAGCCTGAGCTGGTGCGAGAGGTGGAGCGCTACCAGTTGGATCTGGCGGGGCTTACGTCTACGCATAGCAAAGGCTCTGAAACCACACTCCTGGACAAGGGATGGATCTTGTTCACTTCTGGAGTTGCTCAGGGTGTGAGGGCCCAGGCGGGTGTGGGGATACTCACGAGTCCCCGGCTGAGTGCCTGTACGTTGGAGTTCACCCCAGTGGACAAGAGGGTCGCCTCCCTTCGCCTTAGGGTTGGAGGGGGGAAAACTTTGACTGTTGTTGTGCATACGCACCAAACAAGAGTTCAGAGTATTTGGCCTTCTTGGACACCTTGCATGGTGTCCTGTATGGGGCGCCAACAGGGGATTCCATAGTCTTGCTGGGGGACTTCAACGCGCACGTGGGCAATGACAGTGAAACTTGGACTGGCGTGATTGGTAGGAACGGTTTCCCTGATCTGAACTTAAGTGGTGGATTGTTATTGGACTTCTGTGCTAGTCACGGACTTGTGATAACAAACACCATGTTCAAGCATAAGGATGCTCAAAGGTGTACCTGGTACCAGAGCCCCCTAGGCCAAAGATCAATGATCGATTTTGTAATCGTATCAGCTGATCTGAGGCCGTATATTTTGGACACTCGGGCGAAGAGAGGGGCTGAACTGTCAACTGATCACCATCTGGTGGTGAGTTGGGTCAGATGGCGGGGGAAACCTCTGAACAGACCTGGCAAACCCAAGCGTGTAGTGCGGGTGAACTGGGAATGTTTGGAGGAGTCCTCTGTCCAGAAGGACTTCAACTCCCACCTCCGGCGGGACTTCTCTGCCATCCCTGTGGAGGTTGGGGGCATTGAACAGGAATGGGCAATGTTCAAAGCCTCTATTGCTAAAGCTGCAGCTGCGAGCTGTGGCCAGAAGGTCTTAGGTGCCCCAAGGGGCGGTAACCCTCGAACATCCTGGTGGACAGCGGTGGTCAGGGAAGCCGTCCAACTGAAGAAGGAGTCCTACCACGGTATGTTATCCCGGGGGACTACGGAGGCAGTTGCAAGGTACCAACAGGCCCGAAGGGCAGCGGCCGTGGCTGTGGACGAGGCTAAGCAGAGGATGTGGGAGCAGTTCAGAAAATCCATGGAGAAGGACTATCGGGCGGCACCAAAGCTGTTCTGGAAGACCATACGGCACCTCAGGAGGGGGAAGCGGGGAACCATCCAAACTGTGTACAGCAAGGATGGGACTTTGCTGACTTCAAGTGAGGAAGTCGTAGGTCATTGGAAAGAGCACTTTGAGGAACTCCTGAACCCAACTACATCAGACACACCCTCCCTGACAGGAGCAGAGCCTAAGGATGATGGGGGATCGACGTCGATCTCTCGGAGTGAAGTTACTGAGGTAGTTAGACAACTCCACAGTGGCAAAACTCCGGGACGAGATCCGTCCAGAAATGCTGAAGGCTCTGGGTGTTGAGGGGCTGTCTTGGTTGATACGCCTTTTCAACATTGCGTGGAAGTCTGGGACAGTGCCGAGGGAGTGGCAGACTGGGGTGGTGGTTCACCTTTTCAAAAAGGGGGACCAGAGGGTGTGTGCTAATTACAGGGGTATCACACTACTCAGCCTCCCTGGGAAAGTTTACGCCAAGGTACTGGAAAGGAGGGTCCGGCCGATAGTCGAACCTCAGATTCAAGAGGAGCAATGTGGATTCCGTCCTGGTCGTGGAAAAACAGACCAGCTCTTTACTCTTGCGGGACTCCTGGAGAAGGCCTGGGAGTATGCCTATCCAGTCTACATGTGCTTTGTGGATTTGGAGAAGGCGTATGACCGGGTCCCCCGGGAGATCTTGTGGGAGGTGCTGAGGGAGTACGGAGTGAGGGAAACCCTGCTGAGGGCCATCCAATCTCTGTACAACCAAAGCCAGAGCGTCAGTGTGGTTATTGAGTCTGTAGCTGATTGGAGAGCTAACTTGTGCAGCTTGTGGGTCCATGACCATGACTTCTGTTTTGTCTGATCAGCGGTTTTACTGCCTTGTTATAAAACCGTTCCGTGTACCATTTCACAACGTATATATTTGCGGCTTATCATCCGTTGCGGCTAATAAATAAGAAACAATTTTTTTCTTCTAAAATTTGGTGGGTGCGGCTTATATACCGGTGCACTCTATAGTCCGGAAAATGCGATATTTCATTCATTCATTCATCATAATGTAAAAAAGCTAGTGTCTTACGAGCGTCTGTGTTAGTATTATTAACTTACAACGGCATTCTTTTTGTATTGTTTACATTTCGTAAATTCACCAAAACGTCACCGTGGAGTTATTGGTGAGCTAGCTAGCTTGCGGGTCCATGACCATGACTTCTGTTTTGTCTGATCAGCCGTTTTACTGCCCTGTTACAGACAATTGGAAACAATTGAGGTATGTCAATAAACATAAATATTACAAACCCCACTCATGTTGCATCATCATAAACATTGTGGAATGTTTTAAATAACCAACTTTACTTTAAAGTAGGGTTGTTCCGATACCAGTATTTTGGTACCAGTACCAAAATGCATTTCGGTACTTTTCGGTACTTTTTGATACTTTTCTAAATTTAAAGAGGACCACAAAAAATGTCATTATTGTCTTTATTGTAACAACAAATGTTAGTGTACATGAAACATATGTTTATTATTGTCATTTAGTCCTTAAATAAAATAGTGAACATACTAGACAACTTGTCTTTTAGTAGTAAGTAAACAAACAAAGACTCCTAATTAGTCTGCAGTAACATATTGTGTCATTTATACACCTATTATTTTGTACACATTATGAGGGACAAACTGTAAAAAATGGATTATTAATCCACTTGTTCATTTACTGTTAATATCTGCTTATTTTCTGTTTCAACATGTTCTATCTACACTTCTCTTAAAATGTAATAATCACTTATTCTTCTCTTCTTTGATACTTGACATTAGTTTCGGATGATACCACACATTTAGGTATGGATGCGATACCAAGTAGTTACAGGATCATAGATTGGTCGTATTCAAAGTCCTCATGTGTCCAGAGACATATTTACTGACTTTATAAACATAATATGAATTTAAAAAAAGGAAAACAATATCAATGTAATCATAGTAGTATCGACTAGATACGCTCTTGTACTTGGTATCATTACAGTGGATATCAGGTGTAGATCCACCCATGGTATTTGTTTACATTATGACGCCGGTGAGCTATTGTATCCTCCTACGGTGTGTAGTGAAGCATGTTTAGCTATTCCTCGTCCTCCAGTGATAATGATACTTGTAAGAAACTTTGATTAGTGATTTAGAAGTAGCTAAAACACTGCGGATGGACGTTAGCCGCTAGCTAGCTAACCATGTCTTAAAGCACCTCTTCCTGAGGGCGTTTCAGTGTTTTAACTTCACCTTTATCTTTACTTTTTACACCAAAATACATCCGTTCTCCCTTTTCTGTCTACACACTGTGTCTGCTTGTAAGTACTCTGTGTGTGTGCGCTGCCCAACATGCTCCTCTGCTATTAAAAAATGAGTGTCATGCCTGTAAAAAAATAAATAATAATAATATGGGGAACCGGTACTTTTCAAACAGAGTATAGGGGCGGTATAGCTCGGTTGGTAGAGTGGCCGTGCCAGCAACTTGAGGGTTCCAGGTTCGATCCCAGCTTCCGCCATCCTAGTGACTGTCGTTGTGTCCTTGGGCAAGACACTTTACCCACCCGCTCCCAGTGCCACCCACAATGCTTTAAATGCAACTTAGATATTGGGTTTCACTATGTAAAAAGCGCTTTGAGTCACTAGAGAAAGGAGCTATATAAATATAATTCACTTCACTTCACCTCACACTATAGTACCCCCCAAATCCTCCACACGACACCTCCGCTCCGGACAGGCTAACCTCCTCCGACCTCCGAGGACAAAGCTCTGGACTATGAGCTTCCCCTGACCACCTGAGGGCACCACAGACTGTGAATGCTTTTAAAAAAGGCTTAAAAACCCTTCTTTTTTTTTTTTAACTTTTTTTTTTTAGATATATGTGTGCTAGTTCTAGCTATTAGGCTCCTTCTATTTTTTGTGTGTTTTTTTTTACTATTTATTTTACTTGTTGGGGGCAGCTATTTGGAGTTCTAGCATTGTTGTTTTTGGTTTTTTTTAATGTACTGGAGCACTTTGAGAATGTTTGCTCAATGTAAAGTGATTTTACAAATAAAATCTATTATTATTATTATTAGTACCGCGATACTATACTAGATATTGGGTTTCACTATGTAAAAGCGCTTTGAGTCACTAGAGAAAAGCGCTATATAAATATAATTCACTTCACTTCACCTCACACTATAGTACCCCCCAAATCCTCCACACGACACCTCCGCTCCGGACAGGCTAACCTCCTCCAACCTCAGAGGACAAAAGCCCCTGACCACCTGAGGGCACCACAGACTGTGAATGCTTTTAAAAAAGGCTTAAAAACCCTACTTTTTTCAAAAAGCTTTTTTTTTAGATATATGTGTGCTAGTTCTAACTATTAGGCTGTTCTAGTTTTTTGTTTTTTTTTACTATTTATTTTACTTGTTGGGGCAGCTATTTGTGGTTCTAGCGTTGTTGTTGTTGTTGTTGTTGTTGTTTTAATGCACTGTAGCATTTTGAGGTTGTTTGCTCAATGTAAAGTGCTTTTACGTTTGTACAAATAAAATCTATTATTATTATTAGTACCGCTATACTATACTAGATATTGGGTTTCACTATGTAAAAGCGCTTTGAGTCACTAGAGAAAAGCGCTATATAAATATAATTCACTTCACTTCACCTCACACTATAGTACCCCCCAAATCCTCCACACGACACCTCCGCTCCGGACAGGCTAACCTCCTCCGACCTCAGAGGACAAAAGCCCCTGACCACCTGAGGGCACCACAGACTGTGAATGCTTTTAAAAAAGGCTTAAAAACCCTACTTTTTTCAAAAAGCTTTTTTTTAGATATATGTGTGCTAGTTCTAACTATTAGGCTGTTCTAGTTTTTTTTTTTTTTTTTACTATTTATTTTACTTGTTGGGGCAGCTATTTGTGGTTCTAGCGTTGTTGTTGTTGTTGTTGTTGTTGTTTTAATGCACTGTAGCATTTTGAGGTTGTTTGCTCAATGTAAAGTGCTTTTACGTTTGTACAAATAAAATCTATTATTATTATTAGTACCGCTATACTATACTAGATATTGGGTTTCACTATGTAAAAGCGCTTTGAGTCACTAGAGAAAAGCGCTATATAAATATAATTCACTTCACTTCACCTCCCACTATAGTACCTCCCAAATCCTCCACACGACACCTCCGCTCCGGACAGGCTAACCTCCTCCAACCTCAGAGGACAAAAGCCCCTGACCACCTGAGGGCACCACAGACTGTGAATGCTTTTAAAAAAGGCTTAAAAACCCTACTTTTTTCAAAAAGCTTTTTTTTAGATATATGTGTGCTA